>NW_003852441.1:10687524-10694242 GCF_000181295.1 Otolemur garnettii | reverse complement strand
ATTTTTTGGTTGCAGCCGTCATTGTTGTTTGGCAGGCCTGGGCTGGATTCGAACCTGCCACCTTAGGTGTATGTGGCTGGCACCTTACCCACTTGAGCCACAGGCACCAAGCCAAAACTTATTTTTTAATAGAGATAGGGTCTTACTACATTGCCATGGCTGGTTTTGAACTCCTAGCTTCAAGGCATCCTCCTGCTTTGGCCTCCCAAAGTGTGAGCACTACAGGTATGAGCCACTGTGCCCAGCAGGATTGATAAATTATAAAACCTCAACTAACTGAAATGCTAGTTATAAATATAAATGAAATAACATAATAACATGGCCAAAAAGGTGATGGTTAATCAGAATGCCAGCAGGTGGAAGCTGAGAGAACCTTCTGCCATTGAGACCCTTACTCCATGGCTCCTTCACCTAAAAGAATTTACAGGGTTTCATATCACCTAAAAGAAGTGGATAATCAGAGGTAATTAAGAGTAGGTAATGGGGGGAGGGGGTTTGGTTTGGGTTTATCATGGCAGGTAATGCAATCTACCTCAATCAGAAATGAAAGGTCTATATTAAGATAACTGAAACATCCATCTTTTTACCATAATTTTGTATTTTTAATCCTTTTTAATGAAAAATCTTAGAATTTAATGAAATTCTCACATAGGATCTCAAATATAATTTTTTCTAAACAACTCAGTGATAGCATGATTATGAATATCTATTACTGTGGCTCCTTTTTATTTTTCCCACATTATCCTTCAATGTCAAGATCTCTAGGCACCTGTGGCTCAAGGAGTAAGGCACTGGCCCCATATACCAGAAGTGGTGGGTTCAAACCCAGCCCCGGTCAAAAATTGCAAAAAAAAAAAAAAAAAATCTCTATTATCCTTTCTTCTTTGTATTGATTATTTCTGAAGAGCCATAAATTCAGGAGCCTATGTTTCGTGTAATGGTCATGGGTTTTTGTGAATAGCTTTTGAACTCAAGAGGCTTGCCTGCTACCAGCCCACCACCAAGCTAAGCAGGGGTTGGGAGTGTGAGATGAAGGAAGTCTGCTACAGGCCAGGCAGGGCACCACAGAGCACCACGAAGCCAGTTCCTGTGGAACCAACAATCCAACAGCTGTATTCTGTTCTGTTCTCTGACTTCAAGATCAAGTCCTCGAGAGACAACCAAGGCCATATCCCTACAGCACCTCCAATCTGCATTTCCAGGATATAATTGAGGACGTTATGAATTCTTTCAATCTTTATCCTATCCTAACTCAACATTTACACTTAATATCTATAAAATAACTGGAAACACAAACATCAAGCTCTTTCTGCCTCATGCACTACTTCCCCTATCACATTCATTTTTAAAGTGAAGGAAAATATGAAAAAATGATAAAGTATTTTGCCCTAGAGGATAAAGCAAAGTAAATGCAATCAAGTGACATGAGGAAGAATGTACCCTCTTAAAACATTAAAAAAAAAAAAAAGTGTTGATAATTTTCAATTTGGAAGAGTTTCAGCACAATTACTCTTACAACAGAGAGAATGACCTAGCAAAACTTTATGAGTTCACGTCCATCTTATTATTATTTTTTTTTGAGTGCTCAATGAGCGTAGTTATAAAAATATGGAACACTTCACAAATTTGCGTGTCATCCCTGCGCAGGGGCCATGCTAATCTTCTCTGTATATGTGCTGCCAAAGCGAGCACTGTCCATCTTAAAATATAATTTCCATTCTTAAATGTAGGACTCACATGGATCCATGTAAATGAGCATCTCAAGTAACACACCATGTAATTATCACTAGTATGATGTGGTGTATTTTATTCCCTCATTTATGTAAATCCCCAAACGTAGTATTTTTTTCTTTTGGATAACAAAGCAGTAATGGAATATGCTCATGTGCTTGTGTAAGTGTGAAAGTTAACTGTTAAGTTACTGCACGTGTCTTGAATCTTTACCTCTAAATGATGCCGCAAGTGCCCATAAATAGCTGTACTCACAATTATAGGTAATTTGAGATTTTTGCTTTACATATACAGCCATTGCGCCCTAAAAGGTAAAATGATTTCTGCTCCTTCTCTTCCTGACTTGCCACTGCTCCTTCACACAGCAGGTGCTGGAATAGTCAGATTCTCTATAGACATTATACTTCAACACCTTCACACGAGGATACAAGTGGCTGAGCAGCAAGAAAAAAAACTGCTTCAAAGCCTGCTGTTAAGTCCTTGGGAGAAACGCCTGAGCTGTTGTTAAAACATGCCTACTTAACGAGTGCTGGAACTTCTAATTAAAAAAAAGAATCTGCCAAAATAAAAACATATTTGTACTTATAAGGGTAAGCCCTAGTTATTTGAAAAATGCATTTACATGACATGTCTTGTTCTCAGCTAAATGACTGTCCCTATATTACTGAGGAAATGTGGCAGATGGTACTCCATACCCTTTATAGGTGCTGCAAATGCCACGACCCCTGGGGTCTCCGCAGCCTGTGTGGGCAGAGTCCACTGGGCAGCACACCCATGTGTACAGAGGCAAGATTACAGCTGCAAGGAGAGCTAACGAAAGGATTTTTTTGAATCACTCTAAGACTTTTAAATACTTAAACTGTATTTATCAGATTATCACCTTCCTAGAAAATTTAGATTAGAAAATTATTTTAATACTGATTAAGGTGGATAACTTCTGACTTGGATTATGCCTATTCCCGATTGAACAGGAACTGAAGGCTGAAGATCAAATGAACTCTCTTACGGGTCTTTCTATCAGGTCAATGCATGGCTGAAGATCAAGCCCAAAGTCGATGAAGTTCCACTCGATGCCTTCTCGCTGGTATTCCTCTTGTTCTAGGATAAACATGGTGTGGTTGAACAGCTGTTGCAGCTTCTCATTGGTGTAGTTGATACAAAGTTGTTCAAAGGAGTTCAGCTACAAATGTTGCAAGAATAATTTTCCAAACATGGGGAGGAGGGAAAGAAAACAGGAATAATTAGATATCTAGTTATCACACACAGTTCATTAAGAATTACTAATTAGTTTTGAAGTATATTATTGCTTTTATCTAATCATAATGACTACACCAAAGGGGAGGAGGTGCCCCCCCTTACACAGACATACACATACTCTCACACAGCCTTTTTGAAAAGGCAAAGAAAATGAACAATACTGTAATTGGCCACATTACTGAACTGCTAAAATGAAAAAATAATAAACAGTATGCTAACCGAATGCTCTACAGAGAAAACAATTCAGTTCTTATTACACATAGTGAATGGTTAAGGAATAAAAATGAAGAAATCAATGAGGCAAAGTAATAAAAAGAACACAAACAAAGAGACTTTGGAAGGCCAGAGGTGAGCACCGTAGGGGGTGAGCATGCCTGGGCCAGGAGCATCTAGAATGTGTGTGGTTCTGTCTCACTCTACTCTCTGCTGAGGCCACTGGCTCCAGAATGAGGGATGAAAAGAATCATCTTTATTTCATAAGATGGGTGCTGGGAGCTCAGCCCAGCCTGCAACAAGAATGAGGCTCGGCACTGCTTTCTGTGCACTCCTTCTCTTACCAAATCTCTGTCCGTGTTGAAAGTAATATTGTCTGCTCCCATAACTTGAGCATCTTTCTATGATAGTCATTTGTGTTCTTTCTCTGTGAACTCTGTCCATTTTTCTATTGTGTTGTCAACTGGATGACTGGATAGATAGATGACTTAATAGATGTAATTTTCTTAATCATCCTACAAACCAGAAGTGTTCAACTTTTTTTCTGTGTCTATATGCATGAGCAGCATATGCCCAGAGTCTCTTTCATTAGAAAAAGTGATTTTCAATTAGAAAGGGTTTAATCAATCTCCAAGGAGTAGATACATAGTCAATAAAGCTACTCCAATCCTCCTCACACTCATGGAGCTGTAATTCACTATTTCAGAATGAGGTCAAGTGAGGACAGCCGGGAGTGTTTGCCCTGCTCAACGCTGTATTTCTAGCCACTGGTATCTAGAGCAAGAGGCGCAGACATTCACAGACACTGGACTCTGCTTATTAATGTCTGCACAAATGGATTTTGCTTTGCTTGAGGATTATGACATCCTATAGCTCTTTAGCCGGGGTTACTATATATAATGGTATCTTCTTTTAATGAATTTATACTTCTCTTTCCATATTAAACTATCGGCTATATTTTTAAGTGATTAATTTTTAAATTGATGAATAGTACAAACTTTAAAATGTACAAAGAGTTGCACTGAAACATCTATCCCCTAACTCACGTCTATCCCCTAATTGTCCTCCCTATAGTCAACTCACAAATATGTGTGTGCATGAGACCTTGAATTTTTTTTAACTTATCAAGGTGTCTCGGAGTCTCCCATATCAGTGAGCGAAGGCACCTCACTTCTTTATACTGAATGCCTATCCACCATGATAGACTGAACCAATTTCCAAACAGTGGACAGTTAGGCCCCCCCCCCTTTTTTTTTGACAGTCTCACTTTGTTGCCCTTGGTAGAATGCTGTGGCATTATAGCGCACAGCAACTTTACACTCTTGGGCTCAAATTCTCTTGCCTTGGCCTCCCTGGTAGCTGGGTCTACAGGTACCAGCCACAACACCAGGCTATTTTTTAGAAATGGGGTCTCACTCTTGCTCAAGCTGGTCTAGAATTCCTGAGCTCAAGCAATCCGCCCTCCTCGGCCTCCCAGAGTGCTAGGACTCTATTCTTTTCTCATGATAAATAATGCTCACGGAAACAACTTTGTGTTTTTGGCATCTACATACATTCTTCTATTGTCTGTATATTCTTATGTTAAAGTCATATTTCTTGAAGTTCTAGAGCTTTATGCTTTGTATCTTTTAACATTCTTATTTATAACTGACAATTTTAAAGTCTATCCTTTATTTTTATTTATTTTTCACATTAATTTCAGAAAAAGGTTGCCTAGTCCCTTCTTTCTCTTAAAATGACAATAGATTCTTAAACAATTATGTTCAATTTACAGATAAAATTTGTGAAATTTCCCATCAAAAACAGGGTCTGTCTTGTCATTTGTTCAAGTCTTTTGTTTTTGATGGTAGCATTGTAAAGACTTTGTTGAAATCTTGCCTATTTCTTCTAAAATTTTATTTTTAGGTACTTTGTTTCTGTTGCAGTTGGAAACACGGGTCTTCTCTCTCATTCTATTGTCTGTTTATATAGAGAAATGCAACAGATTTTTTAAAATGCAATTTGTACCTAGGCACTTTTCATGGTTCCTCAAATAATTTACAAATCAATACATATTAAAGCAATCTCTTAGGGCGGCAGTGCAGCCGAGTGGATGAAACTGCTTATTCCAGCAAAAGTTCAGTTTTTATGAGGAGAGATTTATAAAACTCATAAATTTAAAGGGGTTCATTTTAAAACAAGACAATGTAATACCCAATAGTAGCTAAAGTAACACCAATCATAAGAAAGACCAAACATTTATAAACTTATTTGCAAAACCATAGCAGGTATGTGATACCAACCTTTGCTGTTTGATGGTGAATAAGTGTTTGGACAAATCTACTCAGATCAACAATAGAATGTAGTAAAATCTACTGTTAAAACCTAATTATACAATCATCACCTTTCCATGTCTCCCTCTCACACTGCCATTTCTAAGTCCTAAGCCAAGGAGTATATGGAGTGCTAGGGCTCTATACTTTTCATTTTGTAGTTTTTGGCCGGGGCTGGGCTTGAACCCGCCACTCCCGGTATATGGGGCCAGCGCCCTACTCCTTTGAGCCACAGGCGCTGCCCAGGACTCTATTCTTTTCTTATGCTAAGAAGAGAGCTTATCTTACCCGCAGGATCAAGGTTGGCCATTACCTTGCCCCTGGTATATGTGTTGGTCTCCTCCATGGCCTCCCTATTCTGGCCTCACTCAGACCCCATCTCCAACTCCTCTCTCCCTTCAGTCAGCTCAGCTATGTCTGGTCACACTGCTATCTGGCAGCTTTTAATATTTGACAAATTCTCTCCCACACAGGAACTACTGGGCTTACTTTCATTATGCCAGGGAAACTTCTCATGCTTCAAGTACCCCTGTTACCCTGCAGGCACCGTCCCTGAGTAGGCTGTCTCAAGCTGGCCTCCCAATTACTTCCATCTCAGCACCTCTCACTGCATTATTCATACACATGTGAATTTAGTGGTACCTGTTTATTTACCATTATATTCCTGGTGCCTGACACCTGGTACACCTGAGCCTTAATCTTTGTTGAAAGATAAAATAAATAAATGAATAAAAGGGCAGGGGAAGAAGAGAGGGAAGAGTACCTCAAAAATTTCAAAGCCAGCAATATCCAGGATCCCAATGAAAGATGCTCCCTGACGTTTGGTCCTGTCTAGGGCTTTATTGATACGGTGAACAAGCCAGCGAAAGAGCCGCTCATAGGTAGCTTTTGCCAATGCTTCTACTGCAAAATCTGCCTGTAATTAGACAATACCAATCATTTATTCTGGAAATAATCTCAACAAACCATTAATAGCTATTATATGGAACTTAATGCTTACAGTACTCAAAAAACCTGAAATGGGGCTGGGTGCCTGTAGCTCAGTAGTTAGAATGCCAGCCCTATGCACTGGGGATGGCAGGTTCAAACCCAGCCCAGGCCTGCTTGACAAAACACAAACAACAAACCCCCCCCCCAAAAAGCCTGAAATGGGGCTCGGCACCTGTGGCTCAAGTGGCTAAGGCGCCAGCCACATACACCTAAGG
>NW_003852441.1:10683513-10687374 GCF_000181295.1 Otolemur garnettii | reverse complement strand
AAAAAAAAAAAAAAAAAAAGCCTGAAATGGCTTTTACTATTTAATAGTGTCTCAATTTTACACATACACAGAAAGTATTATTAGGACAATTACATGAAAATAGGGCATAATCAATTTAGGGGATGGGTGAAGATGCCCAGTAAAAATAGTCTTCTCCACATCCCTGAGGTTCTGAGCAGCATTATCTGCTCAGAAGCACTTTCTCACCAAAAAAAATGCCTTCCAAGCTTCTTCATCAAAACTAGTAAAGTACTTCTTAAAACAGTCCACAGTTAAATGATTAATCAAAGTCTTATATTCTTTTATTTTCTTTTAAATAGAGGCTTACTCTGTCACCCAGGCTAGAGTGCCATGGCCTCAGCCTACCACACAGCAACTTCAAACTCCTGGGCTCAAGTGATCCTCCTGCCGCCTCCCAAGTAGCTCACAAGTACTTACCCACCGCCATGTCCGGCTAATTTTTCTATGTTTATAGAGATGCGGTCTTGATTTGCTCAAAGTAGTCCTGAACTCCTAAGCTCAAGTAATCCTCCCACCTCAGCCTCCCAGGAGTCTGGGATTCTAGACAGGCATCAGCTTGATTCCTATATTCTTATTATTGTACCACCCAGTACAAGACAAGTTCAGTTCCTGAAGCACGCTGCTGTGTCTCCTGGATTATCTATCTCCCCAGGGAAAAACTGGAGATGATATTTCAAATTTAGTCTTTTTCTTTTTAAGTCACCTTTTAAAATTTTCTGAGAGAGAAAAAGTAAATATACTTAAGGGAAAAAATGCTACATCAGTACCAAGAAACATTTAAGAGTTTTTATTGATTCAGTTTGTTATAAGTCACTCAGAATATCAAATGACCATGGCATATCACTGAAATAAGTCTATGATACAACAGTAAACTTACTTGTTCTTTGGTCTGGGCTTTTTGCACATAGTCTCGGCCGACCTTGATCCTGGGGGTAAGTATAGCTCGAGTGAACTCCATCACGTTCATCCCAAGAAGATGGCAGAGTTTCTGTGCAACTGAAGTATAAAATGTCTCCTAAATACTATATTTCTACTTATAATCTAGCCACTTAAAAAATCTTAGCAATAATTGTTTTAAGAAATAAACCAAATGTAAGTTTTAAGTTATATAACTTTAAGAGTAATGAAAAATACCTTCCATCCTTTCAAATTAATATACACTTTCTTTTTTTGAGACAGAGTCCCACTTTGTCTCCCTCGATGCCATGGTGTCATAGCTCACAGCAACCTCAAACTCTTGGGTTTAAGAAATTCTCTTGCTCAGCCACCCAAGTAGCTGGGACTACAGGTGCCCTCCACAATACCCAGCTAGTTTTAGAGATGGGGTCTCACTTTTGCTCGGGCTGGCCTCAAACACCTGAGCTCAAACAATCCACCCACCTCAGCCTCCCAGAGTGCTAGGATTACAGGCGTGAGCCACTGCACCCAGCCAATATACACTCATTTTTAGGCTCCAATAGATGGTTGTCAACATTTGCCCACCTTGTCTTTTATTTTATTTTTATCTTTTTAGAGATGGAGTCTTACTATGTTACCCAGGCTATTCACAGGCATGATCATACCAAATGAGCATCGGAACTCTGATCTGCTCTATTTCTGACCTTGGCTGATTCACCCCTCCTTAGGCAACTTTGTGGTCCCCAACTACCAGTAGGTCACCATATTGACACTGAACTTAGTGCAGACACCGAATCGGCACAGCACATGATAGCCCAGACTCTTGGGCTCAAATGATCCTCTTGCCTCAGCCTCCCAAGGAGCAAGGACAAGAGGTGTGCACCACACCTGGCCACCTTACCTTCCAGAAGAGTAACCTGACCCTCGTTTATCTCTGGGTCATTTTAAGATTTCAAATCCAAGCTATACTAATACACGTCTTACTCTAAATCTTCAATTACTCTAAGTCTTAGTTAACCATGTGAAAGCCATATGGAGAACACAGGTCGAGGGAGTGGTCAAGATGGCCAACAGGCACCAGTCTCCAACAGAAGCTCCTGTTCAGAGGAAAGGATAAAGTCCGGAGAAACACCCAACAAACTCGAAAACTGGGAGCCCAGCTGAGAGAGAAGAGTGATACCGGCAGGACACCTCTTCTAAGACAGGCGGATCTCCCCAAAGGAATAGTGTCCATCCCCTCCCCCAAGAAAGGTGTGCTTTTCCTTTGTTTCCTCTTCAACCGCTCCTCTGAGTCTCCTATAGGCCACTGATAAACTAAGGACCTATTCTCTCACTCCAAGAGAGAGAGCTGCCAACAGGGAAGTTTACTACCCTGGAGGAACCCAGTTGAGACTCGGAACACTCTCCCCCAGGCAGAAAAGTCGAAGTGGCGTTCGCTCTGCCATTTTGAGTTTCCAGTCCACTCTCCCTCCCCTTGCTGGCAGAGACAGGGAGAGGAGAACCAAAAACAGCATCCACCCACCCTTTCAAGACCAAACCCCTGTCCCAGTCCTTCACGGGGAGAACTGCTTGACCCACAGTTTCTGCGTGCAGACGGACCCCCCTCAGTCAGCGCATTCTGTGCTCAGCTGTCTCCCCGGCTGCTATCTGCACTTCCTGAGACCTTGGTGCTGGTGACCGGGATTGACGCCGGACAGGGAGGGCTACACTCCCCGCCAGGTGTCCGCCTCCGGGTCTTTGGTGGCCCTTGACGGTGATTGACTTCTGCTGGGTCAGGTCACTGAGCCACACCCGCCTCCTGGAGCCCTGCTGGCCCGCAGCTGCCATTGACTCCTGCCAGCTGCTTGCCTGTCTCCAGGGCTTTGGTGGCTGGTAAGGGCAATTGACTGCTGCTAGGGCAGGTCAAGCAGCCGTGCGCTTGCCTCCTGGGGCCCCCTGGCCCTGGATCACCACCAGCCCCTGCCTGAGAGGGTCACGCCCCAGCCTCCAGGGCTTTGGTGGCCAGGGAGGGCAACTGACTTCTGCTGGGTGGGTCGCGCAGTCTCGTGCCCACCTCCCAGGGTCTTGTCAGCTGGCAGTCACCAGCAGCTCTGGCCGGGAAGGGTTGCGCCATCCCGCCAGTGGCGCGCGCGCCCACCTCTGGGACTTGACGAACTGTGAGGGCAGCTGACTTCTGCTGGGGCAGGTCGCGCAGCCACGCGCCTGCCTCCTGGAGCCTTGCCAGCTTGCGGTCACCAGCAGCTCTTGCCTGGGAGGGTCGTGCCATCCTGCCAGTGGTGCACCTGCCTCTGGGGCTTTGGTAGCCAGCCAGGACAATGGACCTCTGCTGGGGCAGGTTGCATCACCCCGCCTGCTGGCTCCGCCTCCTGGGGTCTTGCCAAGTTGTGCCCAGGAGAAAACTAGAAGAAGCCACTGGCAGAACGGCTTTAGGGACGGTTTCCAAAAGGTGCAAATTCAACATGGGACGGAATCAGGGGAAAAACTCTGGCAACCAGAATAACCAGAGTAGATTAACGTCCCCAAAGAAGGATGGGGTAGACACAATGGAAGACCCACTACATAAACAGATATCTGAAATGTCAGAAATTGAGTTCAGAATCTGGATAGGGAGTAAGATCAACAGGTTGGAGGAAAAGAGGAAGCTAGAATTTCAAATCATTCAAAAGCTGTCCCAGGAATTCAATGATTTCAAAGATAAAATGATCAAGGATTACGATACACTGAAACAAGAGGTTGCAGATTTGAAGAGCACTATTGAATGCCTCCGTCAGAGGATGGATGAGGGAGAAGATAGAATCTCCGACACTGAAGACAAAGACTTTAAACGCACCCAGACTTCCAAAGATTATGACAGATGGAGAACAAAGACAGATCTCTCACTCAGAGAGATCTTGGATAATTCAAAGAAAACTAATATTCGCCTCATAGGAATCCCTGAAGGTG
>NW_003852441.1:10675344-10680773 GCF_000181295.1 Otolemur garnettii | reverse complement strand
CTACTACAAAACTCCTAGAAGTGATCAAGGAATACAGCAGTGTCTCAGGTTACAAAATCAACACTCATAAATCTGTAGCCTTTATATATACCAACAATAGTCAAGCTGAAAAAACAGTCAAGAACTCTATTCCATTCACAGTACTGCGAAAGAAGATGAAATATCTGGGAGTTTACCTAACAAAGGACGTGAAAGATCTTTATAAAGAGAACTATGAAACTCTAAGAAAAGAAATAGCTTAAAATACCAACAAATGGAAAAACATACCCTGCTCATGGCTGGGAAAAATTAATATTGTTAAAATGTCTATACTACCTAAAGCAATATATATTTTCAATACAATCCCTATTAAAGTTCCATTGTCATACTTTAAAGATCTCGAAAAAATAATACTGCATTTCATATGGAATCAGAAAAAAACCTCGAATAGCCAAGACAATACTCAGAAACAAAAACAAAGCAGGGGGGATCATGCTACCAGACATCAGACTGCATTATAAATCAATAGTGATCAAAACAGCATGGTACTGGCACAAAAACAGAGAGGTAGATGTATGGAACAGAATAGAAAACCAAGAGCTGAACCCGGCTACTTACCGCTATATGATCTTTGACAAGCCAATTAAAAACATTGAATGGGGAAAAGATTCCCTATTCAACAAATGGTGCTGGACGAACTGGTTAGCGACATGCAGAAAACTGAAACTGGACCCACACCTGTCACCACTAACTAAGATAGATTCTCACTGGATTAAAGACTTAAATTTAAGACATGAAACTATAAAAACTTTAGAAGAAAGTGTAGGGAAAACTCTTGAAGAAATAGGCCTGGGCGAAAATTTTATGAGGACCCCCCAGGAAATTGAAGCAACATCAAAAATATACTACTGGGACCTCCTCAAATTAAAAAGCTTCTGCACAGCCAAGAACACAGTAAGCAAAGTAAGTAGACAACCCTCAGAATGGGAAAAGATATTTGCTGGTTATGCTTCCGACAAAGGTATTATAACCAGAATCCACAGAGAACTCAAGCGTAGTACCAAGAAGAGAACAAGAGATCCCATCGCAGGGTGGGCAAGAGACATAAAGAGAAACTTCTCTGAAGGAGACAGACGCATGGCCTACAGACATATGAAAAAATGCTCACCATCCTTAATCATCAGAGTAATGCAAATCAAAACCACTCTGAGATATCATCTAACGCCAGTTAGATTAGCCCATATCACAAAATCACAAAATCAGAGATGCTAGCGGGGTTGTGGAGAAAAGGGAACACTACTACACTGCTGGTGGGAATGCAAACTAATACGTCCCTTTTGGAAAACCATATGGAGAACACTCAGAGATCTAAATATAGATCTACCATTTGATCCTGTAATTCCTCTGTTAGGTATATACCGAGAAGACCATAAATCACGCTATAATGCAGATATCTGTACCAGAATGTTCATTGCAGCCCAATTTACAATCGCTAGGTCATGGAAGAAGCCCAAGTGCCCATTGACCCATGAATGGATCAATAAATTGTGGTATATGTACACCACGGAATACTATACAGCCACAAAGAAAAATGGAGACCTTGCCTCCTTTATGTTTACATGGATGGAGCTGGAAAATGTCCTCCTTAGCAAAGTGTCTCAAGAATGGAAGAAAAAGTATCCAATGTACTCAACACTATTATGAAACTAATTGTTAGTTATCTTAGGAAAGCTACAATCCAAATGGAGCCCTAGACTACGGGGAAAGGGAGGGTGGGGAGGGGGGAGGAGGATGGGTGAAGAGAATGATATTGTGGGGACCACGCCTATAATTTATCCTATTTGGGTACAGGTGAATTTTCCAAAGGTTGAATACAAATGTCTTAACATAACAATTATGAGAAAGACATGATGGCTATGTTAGCCACTTGGATGAGAGTTTTCCAAACTGCATATGGAAGAAACACACTGTATCCTATGAGAGAATTAATGTAAACAATTATGATCTAATAAAAAAACAAATTTAAAATTAAAAAAAAAAGAGAGAGAACATAGGTCCACATGCCAACCAAACTACTTTGATTAAATGGTACAGAAGCCAAAAGTTCTAATAAGACCAAGCTACGGCTTGGTCTAAATATTGTAGCCATGATGCAGGAAGACAGGCAGGTCTCTCAGAAGAGCCAGACAGAATTAAATTGTTATCAAGTGTTAAGGACTATTTCAAAGGCAGAGAATGTGATCTTATGGCTGCCTGTACTGGCCACAATGGACTGTGGATACAGACATTCCTCCTGTTTATTTTAGTTTCCAGACCACTGGAAGCAAATGGATAGCTCACAAGACTTGCAAACAAATTTATTTTGCTTAACAAACTGATATTCCTGAATAGTGCAAATTTCAATCCATTTTCAACACGCAGAAATGGTGAATTTTCATATTAAACTCTGAATTTCCATCTTTCTTTGAAAAATCAATTATATTTGGCCACACTAGGCCTGTATTTCTGGCAAGGCAAAAGCAGGCTGGATCTTAGCAGCTATAGCTCCCTCTGGGGTGCAGCGTGTGGATTCCTGCAGCCCACTTCTCCTTTCCCCAATTCCTAACGCCTCTCTCATGCCAAGAGGGGGGAGCCAGTGCCCCTTTTCATCCTACACCCTGTCCTCTGTAGGCCCTCACTGCAGACATATGAGACTCCACTCCACTCTGGGGAATCTCCTGAGAAATGCTTCTGTGGGCATTTATGTTTGCAGTGTAACATATTCTTAGAGAACACAAGCCATTACAGGAGAAATAAAGTCAGTAATCATCAGTTTACCTGTATTTTCTGGCATGGAAGCTTGATCTGTATTTCTCTCCTTTTTGAAAGAAATATTTCCAAACTGTAGCACTGAGGATACTACTTTAAGCATTGCTTCACATTAAAAAAAAGAAAAAAGAAAAAATATTGCATCAAAATACAGTAGACATATTCTAAACATATTTTGTGCTAAAAATTAGCTATACAAAACTTTTCAATAAGATATGTCTCAGGATTTCATAAAATTATTGGCAGTCCTCATTGGCTTCCTAATTATTTTCTAGTTTAGGTTATTATCCCCAAATTTATAAGGCTTATCAGAATCTTAGAGAAATCTCACATACACAGAATTTCTTCATGAGAGAAGCCCATTATGTGCATTGCCTCCATAGTCTCCTGAAAGTTATCTTTGTCTTGCTGTCCAGGAATAGGAATATAGCCATTGGAGAGAAATCTGTAGTTATTAAATCCTTCAAGGAGCAAATCGGCTAAAAGGAAATATAATGGAATAAAATGTAATAAACACTAGTAAACAAGACTAAAGCACATCCACATTCAAACCGTGTGGATACCACAGGAAAATGGGAGTTCACTGTCCGACTCAGCACCAGCACACACTTTTGCTTTCTTTATTTATTCAGGTAAATATACAAACATACACGCATTTCCATTATCTGTACTAATAAAGGAAAACGATAATGTAAATGGTGCAAAAACCTCAACAGGAACTTTTGGGACTGTAGTTTGTCTAGTATTCTACTTGGAATTAAATAGAAGGGAAATGACAGACATTTTCCATATAAATAAACTTTACTGTTTTCAGTTTAAATGTTTTGGCTATCTTTTGAAGGGAAGCTTTCAAATCTATATTCTATATTTCTACCTTAGCAAGTACTTTACAGCAAATATTGCAGAGTCATTATGAAAACTACGTACGTAAGATGAAGATACAGAGGTAGACGGTGGAAGATGTGGACCAAGCAAGTCTTGAGCCAGGGAAGGCCCTGAAACACTTTCTCTAAGCCAGTGGTGGCTGACATCCCCTTAGAGCAGGCATCCTCAAACTATGGCCCGCAGGCCACATGCAACCCGCCTAGGACGTTTATCCGGCCCGCAGGGTGTTTTTGCCGCCGCTGCCTGTCTTGCTTAGCAGCTGACTTGTCCCGGGGCCCACAGTCTGGCCCCCCAATGGTCTGAGGGACAGTGAACTGGCCCCCTGTTTAAACAGGTTGAGGACCCCTGCCTTAGAGTGATATTAGGTACAGGGTATTATAAGGGACACCTCCACTGACCACTTGTACTATGGGGGCCATGAATTAAAGAGAATTTACTCTTTCCAAAAAAATGTGCTCCTAAAAGCAGAAGGATGTCTATTCAGAATAGCCAGGACTACTTGTCCCTATAACAAATGTGCAAATGTGCTCCTAGCTTGCTCTGTGACTGGCTCTCTTGCTCTCCTATGGAGAATTTTTGCTGGTCATCCCATTCTCTATTTCCTGTCTACATCACTTGAATGTCAGTTGGGTACTTTCTTTTTCTATTCTCTTTCAGCACTTTGAGCACATTTTTCTGACTCATTCCCACTGTAGTCAGTCATTCGACCGTCTGAAAGTCTACAGGTTTTCTTCTCTCCAGCATCACACACTACATAATCGGGTTCTTAGTCTTTCTTGGCAATTACTTATTTGTTGCTTATTTTCTTCCTTGAGGTCTTTCTTCAATCAACTTTGGCTTCAGGGGTTTCAGAAATTCTGTGCTTAACAAGAAAAAAAAAAAAAAAAGCCTGGACCCCAGATGAGAAAAGTTACCCCATACTATTGTGTATGTGTTGATTGTGACACCTGGATAATACATAAGATAATCATATGGAAACAATGCTGATCTTGAGACTCAGAAGACTCTCGGAAGAGTCTGGGAAGTTGGTGCATCTATCTTCTCCTGTTATATCATTTCTGACCTAGCAAACATTCTGACCCAGACCAGAACTCTATTTTTGACCCTGCCCAACCCTTAGCTTCTCATCCTTGTGATTCATGACAATAAAAATAAATATTTTTTTTTATCACAGGCTCTTTCTAAAATTAGTGGAAACATATATATTTCAGTTATAAATCTAGGAATAGAAATATTTATTCTACTTAATTAAGAAATTAATTATCCCTTTTTCTTTTTCTGTAGAGAAAGAGTCTCATTCTGTAGCTCTCAGTAGAGTGCCATAGTATCACAGCTCACAGTAACCTCCAGCTCTTGGGCTTACATGATTCTCTTGCCTTAGCCTCCAGAGTAGCTGAGACTACAGGCACCCACCACAATGCCTGGCCAAACCTACCGGTTTGAACCCACCACCCTCGGTATATGGGGCCGGCGCCCTACCCACTGAGCTACAGGCATCGCCCAATTATTTCTTATTTTTATATTTTTAAATGTTGAAACAAAATTATATTAATAGGTTATCATTTTTCTTCTAAGAAATATAAAAGTATGAAAGGCAACATAACAATATACATATACTTGCTTTCAATTTCATTTTGATTTTACTAGCTAGAATAAAAAAGTTTCCTGAAATTGTTCTCTCTCTCAAAAAAAAAAAAATTAATAATGGGCAGTGCCTGTGGCTCAGTGGGGAGGGCACCGGCTCCATATACCGAGGG
>NW_003852441.1:10646824-10675297 GCF_000181295.1 Otolemur garnettii | reverse complement strand
AAAAAAAAAAAAAAAGCCAGCTGTTGTGGTAGGCACCTGTAGTCCCAGCTACTTGGGAGGCTGAGGCAAGAGAATCGCCTAAGCCTAGGAATTGGAGGTTGCTGTGAGCTGTGATGCCATAGCACTCTACCGAGGGTGACAAAGTGAGACTCTGTCTCTAAAGAAAAAAAAAGAAAAAAATTAATACTAAAAAAGACATTCAAGTGAATCTAAAACAGTAAAAACATTTGTAACTTACACTTCAGGTGTTCTCCTGCTCCAGATAACAACTGGTAAAAGATATGAAAGGTGCGCTCATCTTTTGCTTGACGAACAGCACGAGATTTTTCCAGAAGGTCTGAGCAAAGATGGTTAAGAATTAAATTACTTAAAAGAAGGTCCTTTATCAGTGTCTATACAAATGTAACTCATAGGGGCAGTGCCTGTGGCTCAAGGAGTAGGGCACTGGCCCCATATACGGGGGGTGGGGTGGGAGAGTGGCGGGTTCAAGCCCAGCCCTGGCCAAAACTGCAAAGAAAAACCCAAATGTAACTCATAAAATGTTTGCCTTCTGTGATATACATCAACTATCCTACAAAAAACTATTCTAAATGATTGTACTTATGAAAAAAGAAAATATGCAATTAATAGTTCTCCCTAATCTTCTAGAATGACTGGATTTCAAGGGAACTTAAAGACTACAGGATGCTTCCCTCACCCTACTCCACCCCTAACTTGGATTACATTCAAACAATACTGCACTATACCAGGAACTATAAGAAGCTATTAAGAATTAAATACAGTTCGTTAAAAGACAAAAAGCCCTGTAATATCAGAATTAGTATAATAATTTTACAAATAAGGAAATCAAAGCACAAAGAACTAAGTCAAAATGGCATAGCTAATAAGTGCTAGAGTTGGGAATCAGAATTTGGTTTGACTCCAAAATGCATGAGCTGTACCACTAGGTTACCACAACAGCCCCCTTGTATGCAAGCCTCTTACATGCTAGGTGCCAGCCCCTTACATTTAGCACCTCCTGTGATTTTTCCAAATAAATGTCTTTCCAAATGTTGAGATTAGCCACTGGCCTTCCCTTCTCTACTCTGAAGAACCCACTCAGCTCCTGCACTTCAGACTACTGCACGTAAGATTGTATTTGGGGTCCAGATTAGAGACTGTTTTGGATCCTTGGTCCAATGTCTTGATGCTTCTGGAATGTCTATGGTTCTGTCACACTGGGCTGTCACAGGATCTGTTTCACAGCTTTGGGAAGATGATTGCTTCTTTTTACCTTGGGGCCACCAAGGTGAATTAATTCTGTATGTGCCAGACAGCCTATATTTGAAATCAAAGCCCAGGCTTGGCGCCTGTGGCTCAAGTGGCGGGTTCGAATCCAGCCTGGGCCCTCCAAACAACAATGAAGGGCTGCAACCAAAAAAAAAAAAAAAAAAAAGAAATCAAAGCCCAAATACATCCTCCACATCTGGTGAAAAATACAATCATATAAAGGATGCTATAATACACCAATATGAAGAAAGCTGAACCACAGATTCATTCCCTGTCATCTTCAAGGGTTTCTGGATTTTGCTGGTTCTGAGAATATTCAGAGATATAAAATACTGTTCGTGATTTATAACTTTACCACAATGCAATATATCAATGTAGCAAAATTGTATTTGTATCCCTTGAAGAGAAGTGGACAAAAAAATACATGGAAAAAAAATGAACCAGAACTAGGGACAGAAACAACATATTTCTATCACTGGAGGTTATTCTAACAAGCATCAGAGACCTGTCATCTGTACCCTTTCTAACTGGCACTCTATCATTCAGAATCATTTCTACGCAGGCATTTCTAGGAGCCATTTTAAGCAGGTGACATTTCTTAGGACTATTCTATATATTTGATATTTTTTTCCCTCCAACTTTATTCTACTTAATACTAACTGAAACTACTTTAACTTTGTAATTTCATAAGGATGGTTTGAATGAGTACATGCTCATTTTACCAATACCAGAAGTAGTTGATAAAAAAAAAATGGGTTAATACAAGAACTGAATAGTAGTTGCACACAGCACTTATCTAAATGTCCCGTGCCACATAAACGCAAATAGGTTCTGGCCTAGTATTCAAAACAAACAACAGTAACAAAACCCTACTGTTTTAGAGTTAATATACAGAGGTTGAAAGTATTTAGACAAGCCATGATACCTGGTGGCTTAAGTTTTATCATCTGGATAATGGAGTTCCATCACAGAGGTTGCTGTGAGGCTAAGAGTAAATCATTCTCTATTGTGGGTTATGCAATTATGAAAAAGGATACATGTCTCAATGTTGGCCCCAACGATATAGCCAGTTACATCAAAGTTGATCCGAATAAACTTGCCCTGAAAATAAAAAGAGAAAATTGACAAGTAAGGACACAGAAGATCTGAACACTAAAATAAAACAATAAAACAGTGTACCTGCCAAGTGTCCATGAATTGGTTACCAAAAGGGACCCATTGCTTCAAATAAAAAGCCTTAATAAATTTTAAGAAAAGGACAATAAAAACATGGTATTTTTCTGGGCATTAACAATATAATTATAAATTGTTAACAAAAGTAATAAAATCTTAGTCAATCAGAACTTTGAAAAAGCTATTCTAAATAATTTAAGACATAAATAAGATATTTTAATGGCTTTAAAGCAGTGGTTCTCAACCTTCCTAATGCTGTGACCCTTTAATACAGTTCCTCATATTGTAGTGACCCTCAACCATAAAATTATTTTTGTTGCTGCAACTATAAAACTTTTCAAAGAAAACAGGAGAAATTTTTTGTGACCTTAGATTAACCAAGGGTTTCTTAGATAGAATGTAGAAAGCATGAAGAGAGAGCATGAAGAGAGAGATCTTAGGATTTCTAGATAAATACCAATTTTTAAAACATAGTTGAATATCTATCTTTATATTTACTATAGTAAAGTCAACATGCTCTTTCCTTATTAAAGTGAACATTGTTAGATTTATACTCTTACATCATCAGTCAGCTTGCTCATCCTTTTTTATTTTTTATTTTTTTTTGAGACAGTCTTACTCTGTCACTCTGGGTAGAATGACACGACATCATCATAACTCACAGCAACCTCAAACTCTTGGGCTCAAGCAATCCTCTTGCCTCATTTTTTTTTTTTTTTTTTTAATAAAGACAGGGTCTCACTCTTGCTCAGGCTGCAGCTTGCCCGTTCCTTTACACACTACTTTAGGACCCTTCTCACCATGTCCAATGTGTTGGGTTTTTTAGTGCATATTTCCTTTTCTCAGAAAAAATGAATAGTCAGTTTGGGGATGCTGCCACAGAAGTTTCTGAGCTATATTTTATTATACATAAATTACATAGATGATTTTTTAAAAAAAAATAAAAAAGGAATAATTTCCTAAAATCAATAATCCATTATACATATTTTTGCTCAATATTACAAGAATTCATTAAGAACTCACCCAATGTTCCCATTTAAAAAACCCAAACGAAGCTAACAAACAAGGTACAAAGAGAATTATACCTGGGAACACAGGGGAAATCCCCGTGAATAATACTGGTTTCCTGCTCGAGGGGGAATGAAGTGTGACTATTTTTAGTCCTCCATTTCCAACTTCTAACACTGCCTCCACCAAAACCTACATGCTATTTCCTACTATCTAATAGCCTCACTCTACCACACTAAGAAATGCGTGGCAGATGTGACATGCTCAGACGCCGTCCATCATCATAACAGACGTGCATCCATGAAGGGTCTGCTCCTGATGCCCTCAACCCGAAAATGCTCAAGAGGCAGTTAGAGGTGTGAATTCTGTTAAGAAGCAAAGGCATTTTGGGACCAAAGACTTACTGCCTTCCTTGGTCATGTGTTAATTTTAAAAATCCAATCATTCTACATAATAAATTATCAAAACAAATGGCAAACCCAAAATACTCTGAATGTGAGCCTGACATACATGACTGAACGTGCGTGGACAAAAGAGTAAAATTCATGAACTCAGGACTTCCTTATGAAGTTAGGGTGGTGTCAGTTAGCAAAGCCCTGCAGCCTAGATGCCAATCTTTTGTCACCAGACTTTACGAGGTAACGAATTCCGCTAAAGACTGGCATGTAAATCCATCATAACGAGGCTGCTGCCAGTAGTGAGCATTTAGAATTCTTCTTTTAGGCTCGGTGGTTGTGGCTCAAGTGGCTAAGGCGCCAGCCACATACACTGAAGGTGGTGGATTTGAATCCAGCCTGGGCCCGCCAAACAACAATGATGGTTGCAACCAAAAAATAGCTGGGCATCATGGCGGGCACCTGTGGTCCCAGCTACTTGGGAGGCTGAGGCAGGAGACTCGCTTGAGCCCAGGAGTTGGAGGTTGCTATGAGCTGTGATGCTACAGCACTCTACCCAGGGGGACAGCTTGAGGCTCTGTCTAAAAAAAAAAAAAAGGAAAAAAAAAGAATTCTTCTTTTATAGAAAACCTGCTAATCAAGAGTTATATAATAAAACTGACATCTTGCTTGCTTGTTTGGATTTTTTTTTTTTTAACTGGGAGAAAAATTTTCCTTCCTTTTGAGACAGGCTATTGGCATGTCACCTGAGTACCACTTTTACACAAAAACCCCACTTTACACAATGAATATAATTATGGCACTGAGAGATGACCCCCATTAAGATGGACACGGCAGCTATGCTTTTCTAACACCTGAAGAGAAATGTGGCCCGTGTGCTCCTAGGGGCAGCCAAGAGGTAGTATGGAACAGAGGAGAAGTGGGGGGGGTCACAGAAATAGTGCCATCTGAGCCTAGCAGTTGCAGAATTCATCAAGTACATTAGCTGCTTCAAGATAAATGGGAATTTATAGGGAGGTTCTGTGCTTATTTATCTTTCAGTTCTTTTGAAAAAGAAAAAACTACTACAGGGCTGGGCTCACGCCTGTAATCCCAGCACTATGGGAGGCCGAGGCAAGAGGATCACTTGAGGTCAGGACTTCAAGACCACTTGGGCAACAATGAGACCCTGTCTCTACAAAAAATTTTTAAAAAGTAACTAGATGTGGTGGCACATGTCTTTAGTCCCAGCCACTTGGGAGGCTAAGGTGGGAAGATTACTTGAGCACAGGAGTTTGAGACTGTGGTGAGCCATGATAGACTGTGGTGAGCCTAGTGACAGAACAAGACCCTGTAGGGAAAGGAAAAGGGAAAGGGAAAAGGAAAAGGAATAAAAAAGATCTGCGATCCTGATCTGATTTCAACTTCTAAGCTGTAAGGAAAACTATATCTGCTATTTTCAAGAGAGACCACCTTCTGAATTAACAGCTATTCAAAGTAGCAACAAGGAGGCTCTTCTCTCTCTTCTGCTAGTAAGTTCTCACTTAAAGCATTATCAGAATGCAAAAATCAAATATTTCAAACTTTTGACAAAGACCTATTAATATTTTGCTTCATAATTATAAAACATTTCTACTTTTAGGTTTACAAAAACCAATTAGAATGGTCAACCCAATGAATTTTCTCATTTCTACATCATTTCTTTCTTTTAATAATTTTCTTTTCTTTTCTTTTTTTTTTTTTGAGACAGAGCCTCAAGCTGTCCCCCTGGGTAGAGTGCTGTGGCATCTCAGCTCGCAGCAACCTCCTACTCCTGGGCTCAAGCGAGTCTCCTGCCTCAGCCTCCCAAGTAGTAGGGACCACAGGCACCCGCCACAACCGGCTATTTTTTGGTTGCAGCCGTCATTGTTGTTTGGCGGGCCCGGGCTGAATTCGAACTCGCCACCTTGGGTGTACGTGGCTGGCGCCTTAGGCACTTGAGCCACAGGCACCGAGCCTCTTTTAATAATTTTCATATATGCCTTCAGCATTTGTCCACATGTAGGAACCTTATCAGATACATTTTGATGTACAAAAATCCCACAAGGTTAAAGAAAACTGTTAGCTGTCTGTTTAGCAAAATAGTCTCTCTAAATTCTCGTTACAAAATACCAGGTAAGGAAGTCCTTCCTACCGAAAGACTAACTGGAAGCTAATTCCATATTTCCTTTCTGTCCTTAGAGCTACATATTAGTTTTGAGTTTGAAAAAATTCTAGGCTATTATCTGAAGACTTAACCTTGAGACTGCACTTACTGAGTTGATTTCACCATCATCTTTAGAGCCTACCATGCTACCTCTTTGCATTCATCTTCTGATTTGTCTACCATTTGTGAAATGTTTTCCGCTGTCAGTTTTCTTCTCTTTGACATTATATAGATAGAAATTGAAAACTTATGACTTTCCTTTTTTTCTTTTTTCAGTTTTTGGCCAGGGCCGGGTTTGAACCCATCACCTCTGGTATATGGGGCTGGCACCCTACTCCTTTGAGCCACAAGCACCGCCTGAAAACTTACGACTTTTCAACTAGGTTCACTGAAATCCAAAAAAAGAAGACTACAAAGATGGTATCTGTAGTCTTCTTAAAAATCTTTTTGAAATATAATGCAATGTTTGGGGCAATATAATAAACTAAAAGATAATGCAATAGTTACTATTACAGCATCCCTCTAGGAAATTCCTTTTTTTTTGCGCGCGCGGGCGACTGAATCTCACTTTCTTGCCCTCGGTAGAGTGCTGTGGTGTCACAGTTCACAGCAATCTCAGACTCTTGGGCTTTAAGCCAAGTGACTACAGGCACCCACCACAACACCTGGCTGTGTTTTTGTTGCACTTGTCATTGTTATTAAGCTGGCCCGGGCTGGGTTTGAATCCAAAAGCCTGGGTATATGTGGCCGGCACTGTTACCCACTGAGCTACGGGTGCTGCCAGAAATTCCATTATTATTATTTTATTCTTTTTAACATAGTTGGAAATAAAGGAGGAGTAATTATTATGAACCAATTTGAAAAACTAAGACCATTAATACTTCACAATATATCTTAGATTAATACAATGGTTTGATGGATCCATATGGTAATCACAAAACAGAATCATTTTATTCTGTTTGAAAAAATAAATTCTTTCTTTGTTCTTTGGAAGACCCCAAGAAAGAATAAGTTAAAACTATCAGTCTTTATGAATAGTCACAATTATTTTTAAAAGAAACCAAAATTGGGCCCTGATATTATATTGAAGGTTAAAATTCTTTATAAATTTTAAACAAGCATATTATCAGTATGATATTTCATTGGGTTGATAAAAAATTGCTATTTTGAGAAACAGTAGTCAAAAGGCAATGTTATTATGCCAAAGCTGCAAAGGACACCCTGCTAGCACAGCTGCCCCAGCAGATAACTTTTTAAACTTCTCATTTTAATATCACAAAAAGGTTAATCAAAATCATACCTAATTCTTAAGACAATATTTCACTTAAAAAAGGTTATAACATCCAGTAATATAAACATTCTGCTTTCACCAACATGTCTGTTTAACTCCTTTATTAAGTACGGATCGACATGCTTTCAACTCTTCATACTACTTCCTATTCCTTTTTATTTAGCACCTCAGATAAATTACAAGTTCAAATTTCATTTTTTTTTTAAGAGACAGTCTCACTTTTTCACCCTAAGTAGAGTGCCATGACATCACAGCTCACAGCAACATCCAGCTCTTGGGCTTAGGCGATTCTTTTGCTTCAGCCTCCCAAGTAGCTGGGACTACAGGCGCCCGCCACAACGCCTGGCTATTTTTTTGTTGTAGTTTGGCTGGGGCCAGGTTTGAACCCACCACCCTTGGTATATGGGGCCGGCACCCTACTCACTGAGTCATAGGCGCTGCCCTACAAGTTCAAATTTCAACAAGCAAAACAAATCCCTTATTTGAGCAATAAGGTAAAGTTATTATATAGATGACTTAGATTCTAACAACTCTAAAATCTAAACTTAAACATTATCCATTTTATATATTTAGAAAACTTCTTTTTCCTTTACTTCAGAAGAGATTATAATAGGAAAGGACGTTAGACCTAAAGGACAAATGCAAGAAAATCAAGGTTTTTGCCTTCTGAACAGGTGACCTATAAAGGAATGTTCCAAATAGCTTAGCTATGTTACCACTTACTTGACACATAAGCAAAGCCACCAACATGCCACACTCTTATTCCCTCATCAGTTGCCTCGCCAAATTTCTTTTTCAGAACTAGGTTTCATAGTTGCTCTAACCATTATAGTGAGTGCCAGAGAAATAACTTTTGGCTAAATGAAAAGGGCCTGGCAAAGAGCCGGGGAAGAAGGGGATACAAAGAGGACCAGCAAGGAAGGGGCCACGGCTGCAGAGGCCGGCAGTAATGGGAGGAGGCAGGATGACACGCCCCAAAGAAACTAGTACCTCTGCAAACAACGTATTTAGTAACCAATAAATCTTGGTTAAAAGCTAGAATTTATTCTACTTTAAAACCACTTTAACAACAACAAAATAACTTTATGAAATTGAAAATTATCAACTCTCTGAGCTCAACAACATTCATGCTCAGATACAAACATATAGCCAGGTACCTTGACAACATGACAAAGCAAAACTTCAGAACCAAAAAGAAATACTTCACTGAATATCCTGAGATGATCTAGGATTTAAATACTCTACTTAACGTTGAACATTCTGGCAAATCAAGAAAGACACAGGCCATGGGACAGGACATCACTGGAGTATTAGTTAAACTGTCAGCCACTTGGCTAGATTAGCACACACAACTTTTCTTCTCCTTTGGGGGTAGGCTGAATGAAGGGAATAAAATCTACAGGTTAAAAGGCTTTCTTCTCAAATATATAATACTCTTTCAGAATCACATTTTTAGTGAAATACACATCTAGAATAAACTGGGAAAACAAAAAGCAAAGAGTTTTACTTTTAAGTGGATCCTCTATCATATGAAGAAATTTGTGCTGAGAATGCCCACTCCGTATTTGATTTCCATAAAGGTCAGACTATGGCACTCAGAATAGTCAACCAAAATTTTATCAATTAAAAAAAGCAAGGAAAAAATAAAACATGACAAGTATATCACGTATTAATTACAGTTATACATTTTGATGCCATATATGAACTAAGACTATATACTATTATAGTTTTGAACAACAAAGATAACTAGAATCCTCTCTTCTATGTTAAACATAAATAGCTGAGAATTTCACTCAAGATGTGCAAAGGGAAAACTTATATATTTGATATTTCAATACTATGAAGAAAATAAAATTATCCTAATTAGTTTCAAAAATTTTGTTCTGAATTGACAAAGATTTTCTAGAACCTTTTCTGGTATGGTATCAATGTTATCTGTAGTAACTGAACCTAGATTAATTAGTAGCAAATTAATACAGGGATAATGCAGGTTTGTTTTACATTATGAAAAGATAGTATTTTCCTCTTCCCAATTTGGTGTCTAAAATTGTTGTGTGGTCTGTAATTTATAACATTTATAACATTTCATCATAGATGGGGTATGGTGCTTTAATCTCCATTCTGGAGGCAGCTATTTGCCCTAAATGACAAAACCCATTCTAGAAGTAATTAGTTAACATTTAATCCAAAGGCCAGATGGCTACCTCAAATGCTTCGGCTATCTTAATCTCCAAACTACACCAGCAGCTTTGTTATTGGTAAAACGAGTATTATGTGAACTAAGTGGCCTTGTTATTTAGTATAATGGATGTTAGAAATCACTGGGGTAACCTGAATGGCATTAAGAGACACACAGACTATTAGAAATATGCAGACCTTCTACACTCTGGTGAGACGCAAACAGGCATTAAGACTCTAGCAAGCCCAGGAGGCTCTATTGCTAGGAATGCTCCTAAGCTTGATTCTAAACAGGTGTGTCCAGCCAGTGATCTGGACGATGCGGGCTGCTTGGTGCAGGCCCTATTCTGTCTCTGATACTATCACATCTGCCTTAGTAAATTTTTCAGGGAAAGGTCTGGTCAAAGTACTTAAACAGAACTAGGCTGCATTCAATTTATACAACTACAACAGAACCTCTCTAAGTTGACCACCCAAGGGACAGTAACAAATTGGTCAACATATGGAGGCGGTCAACATAAAGAACTAGGCCTACTGTCCTAATACGTACATGTGGTGCATGTCTGGTCTATGAAAATTAGTCAACTTAAGGAGGTGGTCAACTAAAGAGGCTGTACTGAATTGTCAGTGCCTGATTGCTGCTAAAATTCTGAGGATGCAGTTTCAACTGGAATTGTGGGGAGAATCCTTATATAGCCTTTACCTAGCTCTAACTATTAGAGGACAGTTATCTACCAAAAGGTATGTAATAGCTGGGAATTGTCACACTGGCTTAAGCCAGTTTGCAAAAATGAGAAAAAAAAAAAGATTTGGGCAAATAGAGAAAGTGATTTTAACTAAATCTTTGTGAGGGAAGATGATCTGCTGATCCAAACAATCATTTTGAAATTGAAGTCCTTGTTTTTAAAGTTTCATTATGAGAGATTCATTTTACATAAATCTCCTCCATCTGGAATGCATTTTACTTCTCCATAAACAGAGAACTGGACTAACTGTGAATGATTATTTTCATAAGGGGTAATACTCTCCCCTAAAGAATCCCTTTAATACAAACCATATGCGGGTATCTTGAAAGAAAAGATATTCTTCAGGAAATTAGTCGTCTATATGAGATCAAAGAAATGGAACCAAATGGATTTTAAAGCTTATGGAGTTTATAGTTTCAAATATTTTCACTGTAAGCACGGGGCTTATAAATAATGACTGCATGAAATTTCACTGTATACACAATTCATTTTTTAACATCACATTACTCAGTATGACACCAACCCGAGGCCCAACCTATCACAGAGCCACTGCCTCCTACACATCCTCTACCTGTGCTTCCAAACATGGGCACTGCACATCCTCCGAGGACCAAGCAAATGCACTACCTCCCTGAGCTCACCTGCACAACATGGCATGTCACTGAAGACATATTATAATTAGAACCAAAATGAAGTGAACGCTACAAGGCTAAGGACTTTGGTTTTGTCCCCTGATATAGTCCTAGGGCCTTAAAAGAGTGTCTGGCATTTTGTAGGCAACCACATTTTAATTGAATGAATTCCACAAATATGCCTGCTATGAACTTTCTACTTAACATGTGTGACGTGCTGTGCTAGGAACTAAGGATACAGAAGAAAACAAGGCAGACAAAGTCCCTACTGTCAAAGATCTCACATTCCAATAGAAAATATAATAAATAAGCAAAGTGATCAGCTACAGACTGTGATAACTGCTATGAGGGAAATAAATAGGACAATGTGATGGAGAACCACAGAGGAGACCTTCTCAGACAAGGGTTTACACTAATCAGGGAGTTAGAAGCAGGAGGAAAACTGTGAACAGATTTGAAACACCTTCTGGATGTTAACCCAACAGCATCCACTGCTGGCCTGGACATGGGCCATGATGGGAAAAAGGCTGAGTCAAATGATTCCCAGGCATTTTACTTTCCTAGGCTTTTACTGTTGTTTTCATTTTGCTTTGAGCTTAAGCAACTAGGTGATTTGATGGTACCATTTATTGACATAAGATACAAAGGAACAACTACTGGAAGGAAAAGAACAAGGTTCATTTGGAATATGTTAAACTTGAGAAATCTATTAGACATCCAAATAGAGGTATCAATTAAGCAACGCACTGCCTCGCAAAGATCAGGTGCTTAGTAACTAATCAAACTGCACAACAAATCAAAAATCAGTCAAACAAGTCAAGGCTGGTTGCTTTCAAATCCAGAGAATCAAAAGTGTTGGGTACACCTACAAAGAAATGCTAAAGGGATTTTTTTTTTTTGGAGACAGAGTCTCACTTTGTCGCCCCCGGTAGCATGCCGAGGTGTCATAAATAGCAACCTCAAGTGATTCTCTTGCCTCAGCCTCCTAAGTAGCTGGGGCTATAGGTGCCTGCCACAATGCCTAGCTGCTTTTAGAGATGAGGTCTTGCTCTTGCTCAGGCTGGTCTCAAA
The DNA here is from genome assembly GCF_000181295.1 of Otolemur garnettii. Taxonomy (NCBI): domain Eukaryota; kingdom Metazoa; phylum Chordata; class Mammalia; order Primates; family Galagidae; genus Otolemur; species Otolemur garnettii. The sequence goes on along the minus strand of NW_003852441.1, from coordinate 10,663,370 downwards.
CCTGTGAGCTTAGGCAATCCACCTGCCTTGCCCTCCCAGAGTGCTAGGATTATAGGCATGAGACACTACACCTGGCTTCTAAAGGGATATTTTAACTGAACATTATTCAATCAATGGAACTAATTACTTAATTATTTCCCATAGAGCTACTAAGACCAACTACTTGTTTAAGTATTATGTAGTTAATGCTGTATTATAATAGTTACTAAATGATTTCTAAAAAAAAAAAAACAAATTGTAATATCAATAAAAAGTTAATTTTCAAGAATTAAAGCCCAAACTCAAAAGTCTAAACATACCTTTCTTTCTTGGTTGAATGAATAGCTAGCTATGTCTAAGAAAACTGCTTTAATAAAAAATCTTTTTCCGGGCAGCAGCTATGGCTCAAAGGAGTAGGGTACTGGCCCCATATATCGGAGGTGGCGGGTTCAAACCCAGCCCCAGCCAAAAACTGCAAAAAAAAAAAAAAAAACCACCAAAAAACGTTTTCCTCAGCTTTTAATATATTGAACTGAACATATTTAAAAGTTACTACATAGTAGTGCAAACACATTGAAGGTGGTGCATCAGCTGAAATAGGGTTTGTCAAACATTGAGATTACATGGCTGATTCTTGCTCTTCCTGTGAACTGCTTCAAGGTGCCTAAAAAGACAATCCAAGAAATTCTATCAGCAGAACAGGTTCCTATAAGAACTATTTATATCAGCTTTTAGGACAGGATATGTAAGTCACAGGCATTAAGAAGACTCAAGTATAACTTTGCAAATAAATTCCTGAAAGTGGGGCGGCGCCTGTGGCTCAGAGGAGTAGGGCACTGGCCCCATATACCGGAGGTGGCAGGTTCAAACCCAGCCCTAGCCAAAAAAAAACTGCAAAAAAACCCAAAAACAACAAAAAAAAATTTTAGGAAGTGATTACCTCAGTTTAGACAGTAATTGCAAGGGTTAGAGCAGGGTTTCTTAATCTTTGCGTGACTGATACTTCGGGCTGGATAACTTCTTGTTCTGGGGACTTCCCTGTGCAGAGCAGCACCTTGGCCTCCGCCCACTAGATGCCAGCAGCACACCACTGCCCACACCAGTGACTTTCAACTGGTATGCTGTGCATCTTAGCTGTGCCATGAAAATTTTTAAAGATTATTAATTAAATTATTATTATTATTATTATTATTATTTTGAGACGGAGCCTCAAGCTGTCCCCCTGGGTAGAGTGCCATGGCATCTCAGCTCACAGCAACCTCCAACTCCTGGGCTCAAGTGAGTCTCCTGCCTCAGCCTCCCAAGTAGCTGGGACCACAGGCGCCCGCCACAACGCCTGGCTATTTTTTGGTTGCAGCCATCATTGTTGTCTGGTGAGCCCGGGCTGGATTTGAACCCGCCACCCTGGGTGTACGTGGCTGGTGCCTTAGCCGGTTGAGCCACAGGCGCCGAGCCAATTAAATTATTTTTGAAAGAAGTTCAAAGCACAGTAAGTATATTCTTTTCTTTACTCTTTGTTTTTGATCAACATAATTTAAGTGTGCCCTGGAAGTTTAAATATAGGTTCAAGTGTGCCATGAGATAAAAAAGATTGACAACACTGACCTAGACCCTCAGCTGAACAAACAAAAATGTCTCTGGACACTGCCAACGTCCTGTGGGGAGCCCCCAGCTATGTTCCACTGACCTAGAGTAACAGCAATTACAGCTAAGTGTGTCAGTGACAGGAAGCCTGTGAGGATTCATGGTGGCCTCCAGGAGGGCCTCAATGCCCCCACCGCTGGCATCCATACTCTGGCACTGTCTCCTCCCACAAGAATGAGTGTGGGTTCATGTGATAAGGAGAATGCAACAGAGGAATGGCGTGTGACTTCTAAGATGGGGTCACAAAAGACACTGTGTGGCTTCTGTCTTGTTCTCTCTTGATCACTTGCCCTGGGAGAAACTGGCCACCATGTCACGATGACATTCAAGCAGCCCTATGGAAAAATCTACAAGGTGAGGAACTGGGGCCTCCAACCAACAATTACCTGAACAAGCTTGAAAGATCTTCCTGCCTTAGTCAGGCTTTCAGATGGCTGCACCTCTGGCCAGCATCTGAATGACCACCTCATGAGTGACACGGAGCCAGAACCACCTGGCTAAGTTCCTACTGAATTTGTGACACACAGACACTGTGAAACAATGTTTTTAGCCACTAGGGTTTAGGGTCATTTGCTATGTAGCAACTGATAACTAAGATAGCATTATACTTATATCTGTTCCAAATACAAAAATAATGAGTGGTAACAACTTGGCAGGTAGATTAATTCTTACCATTTAGTAACGGAATCACTACATTTTTTCCCAAAGTAGTAGCTTATCTTTTCCAGGCAAAAATGGGCAGAGAACTGTTTTCCCCAAATTTAGAATGCAGTTTGGTGAGAAGGAAAGCAGAATAGATAGGTAGCTTGACTTATGTGGTAAAAATAAAAGATCTTCCATTAAGTTGTCTTTGAAAACACTCCTGGAGACTCATAGACTGAAGCAAGAAGCTCACTGTTGTCTTCTATTCGGTGATACATTCAGCCACTAAACACAGGGCTCCCCAGCAGGAGGAATTTAAGATTTCATCATGGCTCAAGGTCACTGCGGGTGATCCAGGGGAAATGGCAGAAAGACTAAGAGCATTCCGTTTTCTCAGATCTCTTACAAATCCCAAAGTCACAGCCCTGCTTCCTATTGACACAGGCACATCTCCTTTGCCCGCTTTGTACACTGAAAGCTAAAATAAATACTAAATGAACTCGGATTAAGTGAACCTTCACATTTTTTTATCTTATTAGGAATAAACAATATTCCAAGCAATTATATCCCTATTTCTTATACAACATGGAAAGCATCCTGCATTTAAACTACTTCTCAGGGTATAATGGGCAGAACTGGGCACTGCCCTCCTCAATTTTTATGCTTAAATCCAAATCTCCAGTATCTTAGGATGTGACTGTATTTGGAGACAGTTTCTTTAAAAAGGTAACTAAATTGGCTCGTAGCTCAGTGAGTAGGGTGCTGGCCACATACACCAAAGCTGGTGGGTTTGAGCCCGGCCCAGGCCTGCTAAAACAACAATGACAAATGCAACCAAAAAACAGCTGGGCATTTGGTGGGCGCCTGTAGTCCCAGCTACTTGGGAGGCTGAGGCAAGAGAATCGCTTAAGCTCAAGAGTGTGAGGTTGCTGTGAGCTGTGACACCACTACAGCACTCTATGTTGAGGGCGACATGGTGAGACTCTTGTCTCAAAAAAAAAAAAAAAAAAAAGAAACTAAATTAAAAGGAGGTCATTAGGGTGGGCCCTGCTTCAATATAACTGTGTCCTTATAAGAATAGGAGATCAGGGGTTGTCTGCAGCTCAGTAACTGGGGTGCCAGCCACATGCTCCAGGGCTGGTGGGTTCAAATTCAACCCTGGCCTGCTAAACAAACAAACAAGCAAAAAAGTAGCCAGGTATTGTGGTGGGCACCTATAGTCCCAGCTAGTTGGGAGGCTGAGTTAAGAGAATCACTTGAGCCCAAGAGTTTGAGGTTTCTGTGAGCTATGATGCCACAACACTCCACTGAGAATGATAAAGTGAGACTCTGTCTCAATTAAAAAAGAAGGAAGAAGGGAGAAGACGACCATCGGTAAGCCAAGGAAAGCGGCCCAAAGAAACCAGCCCTGCTGACACCTCCATCTCAGACTTTCAGCCTCCAGAATTATGGGTAAATATAGTCTGTTGTTTAAGTCACCCAGCCTGTGGCACATTTTTATGGCAGCCCTAGCAAACTAGTAGCAGGTTTTCTGGATACCTTTGTGTTTACTGGGTCCTCTGTACCCTGAATCCAGTCCCTTCCACTAATCACAGAAACCTTGCCAACAGCAAATTAACATGCAGACCCTGACTTTACATTCTCAGCTGTAAAAAGCATGTCACAGTGACATTAGATTCCCCCAAATTATGCCTCAATGAACTGTCAGAATTGAACTCTTTTATTCTGGCCTACTTACAAATACTACAGAGGAAGGAGAAAAAAATAGTAGAATGTATTTTAACTTGTCCTTCTCCAATCTAACTAAGGAAAGGGCTGTCAAAATTTGGTGACTATAATCCAGGGCAGAAGACTTACTGAAGAAATGCCCATTTTGTTGAATATGGGTATAGAGATGATTTGCCATTCTAGCCTTAGGGCTGAGCAGCTTGAGCAGACAGGGGAGGTGTCCTTAAAATAACACTGAATCTGGCTATCACTTAGGATAATGTCCCCAGGCAAACTGTTACAGCTAGTCAAACTGGGGGGGAAGGGAGGAATAAAAGCTTTCAAGGAATTAGAATAGTTGAACAGCTAAGAAGAATTTTAAAAGAGAAGTGATAGTAGTGACCAATTATTCTGAAGTCTTAATCCTATAGAAATATGAGGTGATACAAAAAGGTCAGGGCCAGGTACAGTGGCTGATGCCTGTAATACCAGCACTTTGGGAGGCTGAGGCAGGAAGATTGTTTGAGGCCAGGAGTTCAAGCCCAGCTCAAGTAAGAGTAAGACTCTATCTCTATCCCCCCCCCAACAAAAAATCTAGGCATGGTGGCATGTGCTTGTAGCTAATAGAGGCTGAGACAGGAGGATCATTTGAGCCCAGGAGTTCAAGACAACCTACAATAGTGCCACTGCACTCTATAACCTGGATGACAGAGCAAGATCCTTTCTCTTAAAAAAATAAAATTAAAAAAAAAAATCAAGTAAAATAAATAAACCGAAAATTTAAAGATACAAAAAAGTCAGTTCACTACATCTAATAGCAACTTCATAAGTGAACATTTACTTTACCTAGGGCTTGGCTAAGTATCAATATGCACAGTTTAACCTCCACACCAATTCCATATCATTATCATGACTGGTTAAAGATGAAGAAACAGGCTTGGCACCTGTAGCTCAAGCGGCTAAGGCACCAGCCACATACACCAGAGCTGGGGGTTCAAATCCAGCCTGGGCCTGCCAAATAAGAATGACAATTACAACCAAAAAAAAAAAAAAAAGCCAGGCATTGCGGCAGGTGCCTGTAGTCTCAGCTACTTGGGAGGCTGAGGCAAAGAGAATCGCTTAAGCCCAGGAGTTGGGGGTTGTTGTGAGCTGTGATGCCACAGCACTCTACCCAGGGCTCTACCTAGAGCCTTTTTATGAGGCTCTGTCTCAAAAATAAATAAATAAAAAATAGATAGATAGATAAATAAAGATGAAGAAATAAGCTCAGAGAGGTCATATAATTATAGATCTATAAAAATACATAATTATATATCCCTATGTAATAAAATATTATGGTAACTTTCCTTCTTTTTAAAGTATAGCTACTAGAAAATTCTAAATTGCAAGTGACATATTTCTATAGAGTAGCCATGTCCTTTTTATCTCTTTCATGTATACATTAATGCATTTAGGGGGTACAATGTGCTGATTTCATATAGAATTAGAAACGCTTACATCACACGGGTTAATATATACCTCATCTTGTTTATTTAATTATTGTGTTAAGACATTTATACTCTATACTTAATAGCTCTGACACGTACCCTTGCATTATGCACTGTAGGTGTGATCCCACCATTCACCCTCCCTCGATCTAACCTCCCCCTGAGTAGCCATGTTCTATACAATATCTATTATCCTCTTCTTAAAATCTAGAAAGAAGGTCAGGTGTGGGGGCTCACACCTATAATCCTGGCACCCTTGAGCTCAGGAATTTGAGACCAGCTCTATTGTCTACTAAAAATAGAAAAATTCGGTGGGCATCCTGGCAAGTGCCTGTAGTCCCAGCTACTTGGGAGGCTTTAGGCAGGAAAATCACTTGAGCCCAGAAGTTGGAGACTACAGTAAGCTATGATAACCCCATTGTACTGTACCCAGGATGAGAGAATGAGACTCAGTCTCAAAAAACCACACCAAACCAAAACAACAACAACAAAAAACCTAAGAAACAATTCATTTGCATAACTACAGACATTTAACTAGAAATCTGAGGAATTAAAAAGTTTCTGATGCTTTTAAACTTACAAAACGAGATGAGTTATCATTTTTCACAGTCTTCGCATTTCCAAATGATTCCAGGATTGGATTTGCTTGCAAAAGCTGCCGTTCAAGTTCCCCCTAGAAGACATTACACACACACACACATAAATAAAAACAGATGTATGTTAATCTAACATCGTTACTTAGGTCGGGGTGGGGCGGTGGGCGGGGAGGGGAGAAGACACTGTCTCTATTTCTCACTTCTTTCATCCTGTCTGCCATCCAGCAACTCTTGTTGGCTTCTTACTCCTAGTTATATTAAGCTCTGCTAAAGGCAAAAATTAGCATCTATAACGTGTTCACAAGAAGAAAATATCACACTGAATGGAGAAGATAAAACTGAAGCACAAGGCACATAAATTAGTAAAGAATTTTGAAAATGAAACAAATTTCACAAAATGAAATTTAGCATAACACTTCTAAAAAGGACATATTAATAGTTCTGCTTATTTTAACTCTGCCTTGTTTGAAAGATTAAGGTAGCTAAATGGATGATTACCACTGCATTGGTATAAGACTTTCCATTTTTCCAAGGGGTTTCACATAATATCTCTATGGTATAGACAGGGCAATGTTCTTACCTCCACTTACAGAGGACGGTAAACATGGTAATGCTATCAGACTTGCTCAGATTTAAAAGGCTAAGGACAGAGTATTTGGTATAATGTGTGCTTCAATCAGCGTCTCTGACATGCAAACTAAGCTGTGCAACAGACTTTACAAACAAAAGATGTAAGTGTATTAACAGGTGTTTTAATCATGAAACACAATCGAAAACCGTAGAAGAAAGCATGATACCATTTCTGGCCATGAGAAGCAAGTGATGTGTTTCTGGAATGTCATTCAGAATTTTATTTTATGACTTAAATAAATCAGCTTTATCCAAAAACAAATCTTTGCTCTGTATTTTAAAATGCCCACACTATTCTAGACCTAAAGAAAATCTAAGATCTAGTTGAGGATGCAATTCTCTAAGCAAATGCGATTCTCTAAGCAAAAAAAATGAATATAAAGAAACTCACATAAGATTTTTAAGTGAGTGGCCATTTGTTAATGTGATGCCTTGTACCACCATCAAATCCAAAAACAGGAAACGTTTTTGAGATCCAACATAACAGTTTTGGGATCAAACCCCGGTTTGGGCTCTGCCACTCAGCTGCAAGGGTGAGCGGGTTCCTGAGGCATGTTCCGTAGGAAGCGGGTATTCTCCTGATACATCTCTCTAAGGCATTTATCTAGACTGACCACATTTTCTTTTTTTTTTTTTTTTTTTGAGACAGAGCCTCAAGCTGTCCCCCTGGGCAGAGTGCCGTGGCATTACAGCTCACAGCAACCTCCAACTCCTGGGCTCAAGCGAGTCTCCTGCCTCCGCCTCCCAAGTAGCTGGGACCAGAGGCGCCCACCACAACGCCCGGCTATTTTTTGGTTGCAGCCGTCATTGTTGTTTGGCGGGTCTGGGCTGGGGATTCGAACCCGCCACCTTAGGTGTACGTGGCTGGCGCCTTAGCCGGCTGAGCTATAGGCGCTGAGCCTAGACTGACCACATTTTCACAGGTCTTAACTATAATCTACCGCTGTGATCAACTCAAGAACCAGTCTTAGCAATAATCTTAAGCTGTGTGAACATCACCACACAGCATTACTGCACTTTCTTGGCATGAGTAGTTTTCTCCTTGTGTATTAAATCTTCCTGTTTATTGACTTCAAAGCACTTACCAGGCTATTTCTAACATAAATCTTTCTAAAACATTACAAACTGCCAAATTTCCTTAAATATGGTATCCTGATCCCATTTTGATGCATGAGAGCCATCAATAAGAATGTTAGCTATTGGACAGTGTCTGTGGCTCAGTGAGTAGGGCGCCAGTCCCATACACCAAGGGTGGCGGGTTCAAAACCAGCCCCGGCCAAACTGCAACAAAAAATAGCTGGGTGTTGTGGCGGGTGCCTGCAGTCCCAGCTACTCAGAGGCTGAGGCAAGAGAATTGCCTAAGCCTAGGAGTTGGAGGTTGCTGTGAGCTGTGTGATGCCACGGCACTCTACCGAGGGTGATAAAGTGAGACTCTGTCTCTACAAAAAAAAAAAAGAATATTAGCTATTATTCTGTGATAAAATCAACTGCCTTTTCCCTTGAGGTTAGAGGTCATTTCCATCAGCATGCTTACGACTAAAACTTTGCAGTGCCCTGGTGGGTCAATGGTTTAGGCCTCTAAATTTGCTTTTTGTTGTTGTTTTGCCTAATTTGACCTGTGTAATCAGAACGTGGAAACCATCAGAAAAACACTAACGTTCTAATAAGCAGGGCATTACCTTTACTCTAAAGATCTGTAAGATCAAGGTATCAAAATATGGATTCCTGGGTGGCGCCTGTGGCTCAAAGGAGTAGGGCGCTGGCCCCATATGCCAGAGGTGGCAGGTTCAAACCAGCCCTGGCCAAAAACTGTAAAAAAAAAAAAAAAAAAAATGGATTCCTTAAAATTATATACAATCCTGCCAAATCATAATAGATTTTCATAATCTCTCTTTAAAGTGTTTCCCTAACTTGCAGATAAAGCAAGTAACACATACTCTATTTTACTATTTCCTGGACGCAGCTACGCAGATTCTTTGAGTCAAGATTTCTGTGGATTCTTTTCTTTTCTTCTTAGTGAGTGTGTGTGTTACCTACTGATTCTATTCTTCTTTGTGCTGGCTTAAAAAAACCTACAGGGTTAGCTCTGTATGGGCCGTATCCCCTGTACCCAGCTTAGTCAACATCAGATCAAAATGAAGCTCCACAAATGTTTGCTGAATGAATGTAAAACTAGAGGTCTTGAGGCTGGGTGCAGTGGCTCACACCTGTAATCCTAGCACTCTGGGAGGCTGAGGTAGGAGGATTGCCTGAGCTCAGGAGTTCAAGACCAGGCTGAGCAAGTACGAGACTGCGTCTCTAAAAACAGCTGGTCATGTGATCTCAACTTTGGGAGGCTGAGGCAAGAGGATCACTTGAACCCTAGAGTTTAAAGTTGCTGTAAGCTATGATACCATAGCACTCTATAGAGGATGACAAAGTAAGACTCCGTCTCAAAAAAAAAGTTCTGATAGTATTTGGGAGGGAATAATGGTGAGCCAAAAGCAGTGATAAAATGTGAGTTAAGGGCACTCACAGTCACCATCATAATTGTAGGCCCAGGTACTTCTATGTCCCTGCTATTGTTTCTACTACACTAATAGTGTCATGATATAACTTCTAAGGGATCTGTGACATCAGTGAGACCAAATAAAGATCTCAAAAACTCACAAATTAAGCCCAAAAAGTTTGACGCAAAGTTAGTATCACAAAACATACAAATGGCCTTAAGTTAAGAAATTATCAGAAATGTTATCATTTCTGTGTTGAACAATTTCTTAACTAGATAAATGGTATTAATACCTCTTATCTGAATTATGAAGGCATTTATAAACCACCAGGGTCAGTGACTACTCACTTTTCTGCTAGAACTGGATGGGCAATGTCCCTTGTTTCTGTTCTATATAAAAATGAGAAATGGTATTTGGAAATGTACCCCAAAAAAGCAGCGCTAGCTATTGAAATTATTCTTAAAGTTCTAAGTATTTAGAGATATATAAGGCTTTAAACTTTGAGTCTGCCAATCATGGTGAAAACTACACCTTTGTGTTTACCATATAGTGTATAATGCACACTTGCTATATGATATAGGATGAGTTTTAAATAGCTAAAAAATATGCATCTTTCAAAATTTCAGTTCAGCCAGCAACTAGACTACATGAGGACTGGGGCTGAGATCAGGCTGCACCCTGCAGGCCTGGCCGGGCAAAGCTGCAAGTGTCTTACTAACCACAGGAGGAGAGTTTAAGGCAGAAGGCTACAACCAATCAAATGTTAAAAACTGGACTCTAATCTCAACTGGCTGGCTCTCGTTTCTGTACTTGCTACTTGCTATCTATCACCTTTTTGTCCTGATTCAAGGTGGATTAGAAAAGGCTGGAGAAGGATATAAAATTATCCCAGAGATGACATAAAAAGGCAGGGAAGCAGGTAGGCTGGCTTGATCATTCTTAGAGGATGATCAAGTTTTAGAAATTAGTCATTCTCAAATCTGCTCTGAAATTGTACCATGTTGGGGCCATGAAAACAATGTGCCAGATCTTGAGGGTCTCTAACAGCAACAGGTCACAAGGAAAGAGGGCAGCGAAGGTACACTTGCAGTTGGCTAGTGAATGCTAATGGGATAAAGCCAAATTAGACTTTTAATTTTGTTATAAAAAGTACACCAAAAATTCATAGGTAAATATTTAAAATTTACCTCTTACATATTATGACTTTAATTTTGAAAATTGATTTCACTTATGCCTGCTCACATTTTCAAAATGAAGATTAAATGTTAAAGGCAATATAAAAGACTAAACCACACCAAAAAAGACAGATAGCGTCTAGTGCTGACAAGGATATGGAGAAACTGGAACCCTTGTTTATTGCTGGTGGAAATGTAAAATGGTGTAGACTCTTAGAAAAAAAAAATAGTTTGCCAATTCCTCAAAATGTTAAACAGAGTTACCATATGACTCAGCAATTCCATTTCTAGGTATGCTCCCAACAGAAATGGAAACATATGTCCTCACGATAACTTGCACATGAATGTTCATATCAGCATTAATTATAATAATCAGAAAGTGGAAATAACCCATATGTCCATCAACTGATGAACAGATAAATAAAATGTGACATATTTAATATAATGTAATAGTATTTGGCCACAAAAAAGATCGAGTACCGACACAAGTTACAATATAGATGAACCTTGAAAACATTATGCTAAATGAGAGAACAGTCTGAGAGGACCACATATGATTCCATTCATATGACATGTCCAAAATAGGCAAATTCATAAAGTCAGAAAGTAGATTAGTGGTTGCTACAGGCTGGGAGGACTACTGGTAAATTGTATGGTATGTGAATTATATCTCAAAAAAGCTGTTTCCAAAAAAAAAAACAATGGGCAAATAAACAACAACAACAACAACAAAAAGACCACCTCAGGAGCCTAGAAACACCTTCCCCCCCATTTTTTTTTTATAGTTCATACTAGTGTCTAGTGATAAAATGCTGGATAGATACAAATGGTTACTGGGAACCTGAGCAAGTTTTGCTCATAAAGGTCAATGTAAAATCGCAAAGCAGTGGTATCAAATCAACCAAAACAAACTCTAACCTTGCAAATTATTTTTTACACCGTAACTTTAAGGCAACCATTCTCAAAATGTGGCGAGGAAGTCATGGACAGGGGCACCCCAACAGGTGAGAAGTAATTTTGTGTGTGATTCATTCCTTTCCATGTTGTTCAGTTCACATTCTTCAGGTGAGTTGGGGAAGGAAAATTGAGAACTGCTGTTCTAATGTTTCTAAAAACATCACCAGAGTTACTATGTGACTTGACTACTAATAAAATCAACTTGGGAAAAGCCGCATGGAGGGCTCTGTGTGGAGAGCTCTGTGCGCAGTGGGGACATGCAGGAAGGCATACAGGTCAGCACCCAGAGCAGGCAGCAGCTGCTTCGGGAGAACTTGCTTCCCAGGGATTGATGACCCAAAGTAAAATCTAGGGGTAGGCATGCTACTCACATACAACAGGGATCCACTCTGTCGTTTAAAATGACATCAGAAAAATGTTAATGGTAATGATTTATGTGTTCCACAGAGCATTTGGAAAACCTAAATCTGTACATTAATTGCTTGACACCTATTTTGCTAGTGACCCAGGTACATATTTAGCACATACACTTAGCATGGACTGCCAAAGCACAAAGAAAAGCTGGTTTCTGGTCCAGATTTTCCTTCTTTAAGTGGTAAAAAACAGCCTATGGGATATTTCATGATTATTTCATTAACTCTTCCAATTTGTATTACTGGTCTGATCTGCAGCTAAAGGACCAAAATAACCTTTATAGATATAGTACAACTTTGGTGCCTGATAATTTTTAAGGATTTTAAGAAAGATATCTGAAAATCTTAGTACATATGATAATTCCTTTAGATAATTATGACTGTTTCTTTCTTTAATAGATCATTTCTATAACAATGTTGTTTCCTGCTTTATATTAGCCTTAACATTATGTTTTTGGAAGATAAACCAAAACTGTTCCACTGATGGGGGAAAGGATTAAATCCAAGCACAGATATCCTGCTCTATCCAAGGAATCTGGCTCAGTTCTACCCTTCCTCTCCTCCCACGTAGCAGGAAATTGAGGTCACTCTCTGCTTCATGCTCTGTTCACTGCTATGACCTGTGGCACTAAAAGGCAGGCATCTGATAATTAGAACAATAACACTCCTCCACTACTTGCCCAGCAGAAAGAAAACCCTAATTTTATTTATTAAATACAACGAGGCCTTTATGTCAAAACAAATAAAGGCATGAACTATACAATGCCATAACACTTTTAACAGATTAGAAATTTGTAACCCAAAAGGTAAAACATTTCAAGTTGCAGCTCCAAATTCAAAATTTAGTGTATGGCACAAAGGTCGGTTTCCATGTGTTTAGTAAACATTAAAATAAAGCCACCTAGTATTTTCCTCGTGATACCATGAGTTTATCGGCTTCATAAACATGCAATTCAATGTCATGAAAAAAAGGCCAAATAAAGATTAACATATACCTAGAAAACAAACTTGAAGCAAAATGGCATGCTGCTCCTCATGAAAGAATAAGGCTCTAAGCAATACATTTTCAAAATTAAATATTTTTTATAATAGATTTCACTGAGAACTAATGGCATTTGTTGCTAGTGGAGATTCAATCTAAAGACAGAGATTAGTGCAAACACTCAACACTAAGAAGCATAAAGAAAAGCACTTGCCTGATGTTTCACTGGTTTAGGCGATTCCTGCTGTTCATTACAAACAGATAAATGCAAACGTTAGCAAGTTTGGGTCCTTCCCTAGCCGTAAGCCATATCCAAAGCACCAGGCACACGTGGGGGTTAGAACGTGGAGGCTGCTTTCACTGCCGTTCTCTCAGGCTACATTAACTACTCCTTCTGCCTGACTATCTAAAAGTTAAGGGTAACAGACATCTTCTCAATTCTTACCCTTTTGCTATCATTCTTCCCTTATCTGTACCCTCCCCTCAAGCTACTGTGGGCTGCAGCAGGTAACTCTGCAAGTTCAGGGGAACTGCTAAAAATATGTGAGGAGCTTTTCTTGGTAGAAAATAAGAAGTTCTTGATAAGCACTGCTATGCAATTTTTAACAATGCTCACCACATCACTGCAGAAAATTAGGATTTAAGCCACAATCATAACTTCCAGTTTGTCCTGTTAGAAAACCTATTTGATAGCAATTTCCTGTATCCTTGTTCCTCTTGAGGGAAAAAAAGCTTTGCGGGGTGGGTGGGGTGGAGACAAGGGAGCTCTTAGTAACAGCAGTGCATGAAGTAGATTGGCTTCCTCATTTACAGAGCAAAAACTTACAGGAATATTATGGTCCTTCCTTCCTTTATGTGAAGAAGCAACATGAGCAAGGTATTGAATAACCTTCTTCGTATTTTCCGTCTTCCCAGCACCCGATTCACCCCTGAGAGAAATATTAACATAGGTTTTGCTTTAATAAAAGCACAGCACATGCATTCCAAAATTACAATTGACAAAAGATTAAGTTGCACTGGAAGAAGAATTAGTTGTAATAAGAATAAATAAACTAAATCAATAAATAGTAGAAAAAATAACTATCAGCAGTAGTTAGAAAATAAAATTATTTTTTAAGAATTATCAAATAGGCTGGGCACAGTGGCTCATGCCTGAATTCCTAGCACTCTGGGAGGCCAAAGTGGGTAGATCGATTGAGCTCACAAGTTTGAGACCAGCCTGAGCAAGACTGAGACCCTGTTTCTACTAAAAAAAAAAAATGAAAAACTGAGGCAAGAGGATCACTTGAGCCCAAGAGTTGGAGGGTGCTATGAACTATGACACCATAGCACTCTACTGAGGGTGACAAAGTAAGATTCTGTCTCAAAAAAAAAGGAAGTATCAAATAAACTCAAATATGTCTTCGTAGATGCCAGGAAGAGGACACAGGAAAATGTTAGCAATACTGTTTTTTTCCCTTTGAGGGGACAGATGGACTCTGTCAGAGAAGTGAAATTTATCAGAATGTTCCTGAAGAAACTACTCGGTACCAGAAACATATCCAGCACTGCAAACTGAAAATTCCTAAAACAATTAAGATAATCTGGCGGTGCCTGTGGCTCAGTGAGTAGGGTGCCGGCCCCATATACTGACGGTGGTGGGTTCGAACTGGGCCCTGTCCAAAACTGCAACAACAACAACAAAGATAATTTAATCTAATGGAGTTGAAAGAATTCTGGGATACCCTCTGGTTACTTATATTCATCTAACAATCTCCTGAAAGCCTTCTCAGGGCATCCTTCAAAATGGACTACCAATCCCCTCCTTTGTACCAAGGCTGTACCTTGTATGCACTTTAAGATCTTCCCATTGTTTGCTGGCCTCAAACAGCAAGCTCCCTGACGCCAAGGATAAGACCACATGTGTTTGTTTCGTTTTAATTCACATAACCTTGCCCAGTGTTGACACATAGGCAGTACAAAATTTGTTGTCAAAATGAATGAATACTATGAATTTTGGTCTTGATGTGGACAAATGCCATCACTTTAAATGATTTATTTTTACAAACAAGCCTGGTGCCATTTCAAAAGCTGCTTTTTATTTTTACTTAATATTAAGCTTGAAATTCAAATGAGCTGTTAGGCACAAAGTGGTGATAAATGTGTATGAATTAAGGCCTTCTGCTGAAATGTTAAATGTTTAAAGTTCCCTAAAACATTATCAAAGCAAATTGCAGGTTACAAATCAATAAAAATCCCAATTTGGATTATAATAAAACTTTTAATATCTAATTTGGTTAATTTTCTTTAAAAAACTTAAAATTGTTATTATATGTACATTGCCAACTAATAATCTTCTAAGCATTTTATCTAAGTCTTGAAAAATTTTTTCCTAAAAAACTCTGACCCTTTTTTTGTATTATGCTTAGAACAATACACTATTTTAACTGTCTACAAGTTAAATTTTTCAATAGGCTTACTGGTTGCATTATGATATTAAGTCTCTGCACTCAGATAACTACAATCTCAACTGTTGGGAGGGTTGAGCAAATCCTGCTGACCACTTGCGTGGCCTTGAGTAAGGAAATTTTCTTCTCTGGGCCTCAGTGTTCCAGTCTATGAAATGTAGGCATTGGATTCGAGACTTCTTAGTTCTAAGATTTGATGACTGTAGATATAACCCACTTATTGGCTTAAAAGAATATTTTACATATTAAGTTTATTAACCACCCCTAGCGTTAGTTTTCAAATATTAGGCACTCAAATATACCAAACTTTTATTTAAAGATTTTTGCCTGTTGTTCATGCTTAAAAAGGCCTTTTCTGCACCAAGATTATATCCATCTATACTCTCATTTTTATATCAACTGTATTATTAAATCCATCTGTATTATCTTCTAGTACTTCGATGGTTTCACTTTTTATAGCTAAATCTTCAATCGATCTGAAAAAAAAATTTATAGTTTGAGGTAAGGATTTAATCTAATCTCTTCTGCCGATGATCTGGCCCACATGCTAATATCAGTGGAGCAACGTGAAATGTCATCTTTAATCTTCTTTTTATTTCCTATACATGTGGCTTATTTCAAAGCCTGCACCATACTGAAGTGGTTCTGAAATATGACTAACTAGAGCACCCACTATCGTTCTTCCTTAAAAAGAAGAAAAAAACAGAAATCAAGTAAACTGAAAGTTTATTTTTTTAGATTAACTTCAAATAATTTTATTCTTCTATCCCTGCCCCAACTATCTGCCTCCCAAGTAAAAAACAAGTGGAATTTTGACTTAAACAGTATCAATATACACGTGCTATTTTTTAGAAATGATGCCTTTATCCCTGAGTCTCACAGGTAAATTTTGTATTTTTCTAAGTTCAAAATAAGCAAAGACATGTTTGCCTTTTTCATAGTGCCTAACACAGCAGGCACTGAATAAACGAATGAAAATAGCCCCTACATAGTCTTTGTTAAGTTTATTCCTAGGCTCCTTTTATATTTTTTATATCTGTCATTAATGGCCTTTCATCACCTTTATATTTTCTACCTGGTACATAGATAAAGAAGTGATTTTTCATTCATCCATTCAACAAATATTTACAAATCCAAAATGCTGTGTGCCAGCCCCTCTTCTAAGTGCTAGAGAGATAGCTGTGAATACAGTCCGTGTCCTTAAAGAGCTGGAGCTTAGGAGAAGAGATATAAAATAAATGAGAGAATCAAATAGGGGTTTTTTGAATTTTTTTTTTGAGACAAGAGTCTCACTATGTCGCCCTGGTAGAGTACGTCACGGCTCACAGCAACCTCAAACTCTTGGGCTTAAGTGATTCTCCTGCCTCAGCCTCCCAAGTAGCTGGGACTACAGGTACC
>NW_003852441.1:10624998-10646804 GCF_000181295.1 Otolemur garnettii | reverse complement strand
TGTCCTGTTAATTATTGATTTTCCCAAAAGTTTTTTTTTTTTTTTTTTTTTTTGATAGAGACAGAGTCTCTATCACCTTCAGTAGAGTACGTCACGGCTCACAGAAACCTCAAACTCTTGGGCTTAAGTGATTCTCCTGCCTCAGCCTCCCAAGTAGCTGGGACTACAGGTACCTGCCACAACAGCTGGCTGTTTTTGGTTGCCAGTTGTCATTGTTGTTTGGCTGGTCCAGGCTGGGATGAAACCTGCCAGCCTCCGTGTATGTGGCTGGCACCCTACTCGCTGAGCTTCGGGCACCAAACCCAAATAGGATGATTTTTAAGAACATGAAGAGGGTACAAGTGATTCTTTCTAAAAGTAGAGTATAAATGTCTTAACACCATAACTAAGAAAATGACACGAAGGCTATGTTAACCAGTTTCATGAAAATATTTCAAATTGTATATGAAAACACCACACTGTACCCCATGATTGCATTAATGTATGAAGCTATGATTTAATTAAAAAAAAAGAACATGAAGAATGCTACAGAGGGAATAAGAGACAAACTAAAGGAAAAGTTAGACGGAAAAGCCTCCTGAAAGATGGGCAAGATCTACCAAGTGAGGAGTGTTCAGGCACACAGAAAGGCAAACGCAAAGACCCCAAAGCAGAAGAGACCTTGGTACGTATTCTAGGAACTGAGGGCCAGTTGCTAGGATTTGGTATAAATAAAGATCAAGGCAGAGAGTGGCAGGAGACCCTGATGACACAGGAAAAGGGTGAATGCCATGACCCTGGAGGTCAGATAAAGAATTTGGATTTTTTACAATTTCCTAATAGCTATGAGTGGTTTCTCTGTTTTGTTCTTTAATCAAAATAGTGTTTGAGTGCTAATCATAAGATTGGCTATTAGTTTCAAACAGATAATTTTATTTTTAAAGATGGGGTCTCAGTCTGTCGCCCAGGCTAGAGTGCAAAGGGGCCACAATAGCTCGCTGTAACCTTGAATTCCTGGGCTCAAGCAATCCTACTGTCACAGCCTCTCAAGTAGCTGGGATTACACGCACATGCCACCATACCCAGCTAATTTTTCTTTTTCCTATTTGTTGTAGAGATGAGCCTTACTATGTTCCCCAGGCTGGTCTCAAACTCCTGGCTTCAACAGATCCTTCCAGCCCAACTTCCCGAATAGCTGGGATTGCAGGTGTGAGCTACTGTGCCTGGCACAAACAGATCATTTTTTTATCCTAAGCAATGAGCCTCTCATTTAGACTGATGATGACTTGTCTCAAATATAGCTGTGATCATCACTTTTCAACCTGGTTTCCCAGTTAACCCCTCTCACTGGAAAATGCTTCAATGTAACCTTAAAACATTTCTTCTATGCTTGTCACACTTACTCAGCCATACTTCAACAATTACAAATGAACTCTGCTATAGTCCCCATTTCAGGTCTAAGATAACGTTGCTATAGAGATACTGCTTCAAAGATAGATATATTCCAAAATCTCACTACCGAGCTCCCAAGAGGGTAGATTATAGGTCTTATATTCTCCATAGAAAAATGGGAATAGCTCCTAATGCATAGGCTTGTTGAAGAAAAAATACAGTCCAACTGAAGCACGTAATTAGTGTTCAACAGATATTACCCATTACTTAGGTTACTTTATAATCTATAAAGCAGAATCTATAATGTTAGTTTAGTAGCTAAGAAGTGGGGCTACTGAGTCAAAACGACCTGATTCAAATCCTTTTACCACTAGCTACAGGCAAGTTCCTTAGTTCTCTGAGGCTCAGTTTACATTTGTTTAAAATGAGACCAAGTCGTATCATAGGACTGAGGTAATGCATGTAAAGAGCCTAATATCGTGTGTGGCCAGAAGGCTCTTGATAAAGAATAGCAGTGGTATCAATAACTATGATGACAATGATGAAGATTTTTTTCTTTCTTTTTTTTTTTTTTTTTGGAGACAGAGCCTCAAGCTGTCGCCCTGGGTATAGTGCCCTGGCATCACAGCTCCCAGCAACCTCCAACTCCCGGGCTTAAGCAATTCTCTTGCCCCAGACTCCCAAGTAGCCGGGACTACAGGTACCAGCCACAACACCTAGCTGTTTTTGGTTGTAGTTGTCATTGTTGTTTGGCAGGCCCAGGCTGGTTTCGAACCCACCAGCTCTGGTGTATGTGGCTGGCACCTCAGCCACTTGAGCCACAAGTGCTGATCCAATGATGAAGATATTAATGGAAGTTTAAGAAAACCTCTGATTTTAATATGAAGGAGGTGGCAGGATCAAAGGAATATAATTTTTGGAAAAAGAGAATAAACAAAAAACAAAACTATGATAAATGGTATATCTGTACCAGATGAAAGGAGTGGAAATAAAAGTAGATTGGACAAAAGTAAAGAGTAAGAGAACCAAAAAGAAAGCCCACAGACTTCTCTGCAGGAAAATTAGTTAGGGCTCGGTGCCCTGTAGTTCAGCAGTTAGGGCACTGGCCATATACACCAGAGCTGACAGGTTCGAACCCAGCACGGACCTGCTAAACAACAATGACAACTACAACCAAAAAATAGCCTGGCATTGTGGCTGGCACCTGTAGTCCCAGCTACTTGGGAGGCTGAGGCAAGAGAATCGCTTAAGCCCAAGAGTTTGAGGTTGCTGTGAGCTGTGACACCACAGCACTCTACCCAGGGCAACATAGTAAGACTCTGTCTCAAAAAAAAAAAAAAAAACAAAGAAAATTAGTTAACATTCCCAGAACAGAGAATAGGCCAAGACCTCAGATAGTGAGGAGGACAAAGGGACTCTGACCTCATTTTTAATAACACAACAAGATGCCACGACGAAGTTTTCTACTATAAAGAGATGGTTGTTTCCTGCTGGTCTAAGACAAGACCACAGTTAAAGTGTAAGGCTGCGGCCCCATCATCATGTTCTTTTGGGGGAGAAAGTCTTCACAGAGTGGTAGAAATACAAAATTAACAAAAACAAAGCAAGAAGCACGGGAGTTTCTAACCTAAAGGTATTTGTGTTTTATAGAAAGGTTGATAGGTTTCACTGGCTTCCCAAAGTGTACAATCAAGAGAAGAATCGACAAAAACTAGCAGTGTAAATAACAGTGAAGCAGATCATTAATATGTGACCAAATCTAGGATCTTTCTCTGAATTTCTTCCAGGCCATAGGAATTTCCCCAGTGAGACATCCCCTTTTCAAATCTTTGTTGGTACAAATATTTCAATCTCTCTGGATATTCTGTAAGACTGAATTCAGTCTAACTTCAAAACATCCTTTGCCTGAGGTTCATGTTCTACATAACTTCATGTTGAGAAACACCACATACATAATAACCTCCTATATTATCTGTATCTATGTAACATACACGAATAGCATTAGTAGATGATTTCCCATAATTTTAAAACTCTATTCCTTTAGAAAGTAGCTTAGTAGGAAGAGCAGAGATTCTGTGATCAAGACTTGGGTTCAAGTCTTACCTATCACATTAACAATGTGATAGGTGTTGGACAATGTGGAAGTAAATGGAGATAACAGGGGTACTGCAAATGGAGGTAACATTTGCAAAGATGTTAGTTCCCTTTCCTTGCATATTTGTCTAGAACATTTCAAACTTATATTTACAAGCTGACCTGCATGCTTTTTCTTCTATAACATAGTTATCATTAAAAGTGTGACACAGGCGATGCCTGTAGCTCAGTGGGTAGAGCACTTGCCACATACACCGAGGCTGGCAGGTTCAAATCCACCCAGGCCAGCTAAAGCAATAATGACAACTGCAACAAAAAAATAGCCAGATGTTGTGGTGGGCACCTGTAGTCCCAGCTACTTGGGAGGCTGAGGTAAGGGAATCACTTAAGCCCAAGAGTTTGAGGTTGCTGAGAGTTATGACGCCACAGCACTCTACCGAGGGTAACATAGTGAGATTCTGTCTCAAAAAAAAAAAAAAAACATGTGACACAGCTCCAGCAATCTAATAATTCCCGAAATGTTATGACTTGAGGACATCTAAAGCAAAGTCATCAGAAAAGCACTTGGGGGTCTAGAGAGGCTAACAGCCGGATCTAGGGTCAGAGCTGAAACAAGATCATCAGAGTTCCTACTGACCCCACAATGGTTTTTCAACTACACCACTGTTGCCGTAGCTATTTAAGTCAACTCTATCAATTTTGATTATCTTTAAACTTTTAGGACAGAACAGAGGCTTCAGTGGTCAACTGAGCACATCTAAGAGGGCTTCCCAGAGCACAGTGTGTGGGCACTGTCATGGTGGGTATGCTGAAGGAGACTATTGGCCTCGTGGGATTGGCTTTCCACACGAGGGGCTAAGAATATAGTACACTAAGATTCCCGATGTTCTTGAGCAAATCCCTAAAAACGCAGCGTATGGAAAGTATACAGAACAGATTACAAATGAGAAGCTGACTATGGTTAAAGAGGAACCAGATGTTAAAAAATCAGAAGACCAACTTCAGGTGGTCAAATAGAAGAGGAGATACTTCAAGCTGAAAATGAACTAAGTCGGGCAAGAAAAATGATGCAATGGAAACCATGGGAACCATTAGTGGAAGAGCCTTCCGCCAGTGTGGGGAAATGGCCAATATAATCATCATTAAATGACTTTGGTGGGTTGATGGGAAATCGATGTAATTAAATGTTCTATTATATTAAAAATGTGTCTAAATTATCAACATTATCAAACTCATGCAGAAAATATTTAAGAGACTGGTTAAAATTAGTCATTATGGTAATGGAGTCTCATGAATCAGTTTTTGATCTGTACAGCAGTCACAAAGATAGATGGTATTTCTTTGAACACAGAGGTTGTGAGAAGATTTGAAAATTAATTAGAAAAATTCCTACAGGTCTTCAGTGCAGAGGACATAATTGAAAAGTAAAGTATCTTAATATCATTAGGATATCATTTACTTTTTAAAAATATCCTGACGAACAGAAAAGGCACTTAATTATTATTGTCTAAACAAATTTATAGGCCAGTGTTTAAAGTAAAGTAGTAAGTGAATATTTTCAAATGTGATAAAATAGCAGAAGTAGCTGGTGATAAAATCTGAAATTGTGGTTAACCTCCTTGGTTATAATCTTATGTATATAAAGTAAAATTAATATATAATTATATATTGATTAGCAAGTCCATAATAAATGTCATTTTATTTTAGTCTTAAAAAAAAAAAAGAACCCTTCAGAGTATGCTACTTCTAGCAGGAATCAACTGGTCTCAACCTAGCCAGGTCTGCCTTCACCACTTAATGTAGTATTTGTATATGACAGATAAAATTCTTTTACAAAAAAAAATTTGTTGATACATCTTGATACAGAAAGCCATTGTCAAACAACCACTGTTCTCCAACAATGGTTGAAAATGCTTTTACATAAGAAGAAAAAAACTTGAGTTGATCAGCTTGTCTAAAACAGGCAGAGTTAGAAAATGCAAACAGAGTTTCTCTCAAAAGGGAGTTTAAGAGAAGAGAATAATCTCCTCATCAGGGGTGACTCTTTTGTAAATTTTAATTCTAAGAAGAAAAGTCACCATGAGGACTGGACCCTTCACAAGATCTCACTTTCGGTTACTCTGCCCTCTCCTTACCCAGGACACACGGGAGCATCTTTGCCACACTCTACAATACTAGCACACTGGGATAAAACACCAGGGAGAGGGCTTGCGGCGGCAGCTCATGGGGCCTGGCATGAGTCTGTAGAAACAGTGGCTAGCTGAGGATTGTGGGTAGATGAGCCAGGGTATACACGGGACACGCATCCTTTTAAGGGGAAAGTAAATTAGAGGGCAAGTGACTAAAAAAGTGACCTAAAGGAAGAAGCTAAGGCAAAATTAACAGAGAGTTTATCTGGGCCAAGGCTAAGGACAACTGCCTAGATCACACTTGGAAATCACCTTGGAGAGTACTCCAGGTACCTTTTGTTATGAGGAGCTTTTTAAAAGCAAAAAGGAACAAGCAATGGTCTGATACAAAGTTGTGACAGGAATTCTCAGTGGCTTACGAAGACAACACTAAGACAACACTAGTGACCGGCTATTCACTGTTGAGCTAGATAGAGTGAGTAGCATTTTATGGCTACTATGGCCTCAGTTGGTGTAGAGCCTGCATAGCCAGTGGCTTTAAAAGGAATTTATTTAGCCCCAGCAGGGAGTGAGACGTGACTGCTATTTCACTCCAGTGTCTCTCTGGGCCTGATAATTTAAAGGGGCTTGCATTCCTCCAATAAAAAGTTTCTTTTCTTTTCCAAAGCTTAAGGAGAATCTATCAAAGTACTTACATATTGATTTAGGGGGAAAACTCATGTCATTTTTAATCATATTTTCTCTTTATGATACTGGGTAAACATAACTACTTAATATAAAATAACTACTATGTAGAGTTGAATAAATTGTTATTCTCACACTTAATTAGCTTGGTTATGTATTAAGAAGGCCCAAGCTACACAAATGAAGTACTTCGAAGGACCTTCAAAGGTAACATGTACCACAAAACATACCATATTTTCTTAAGTCTAGAATACACTGTTTTACCTTTCATACTTCTCAGGTCACAATATAACCTTATAACAGATATAAACATGAACAGCTGTCATCAAATGTCACAATTAGTGGTATCTAAAAATTAAGAAAATACAGCAAGTTTCTGGGGCGATGGTATTGTTCTCTACATCTTGATAGGGACTGAGGTTACACAAGTGACTAAGCAAATGAATACTTGAGATTTGCGCATTTCATTATAAGTAAATTTTGCTTCAAAAAAAGGAAAAATACTGAAATTTAGTTGATCCTATACACTGAAGTAGTTAAGGGAAGTATACTGATGTCTATAAGTCAACTTGAAATATATCAAATAAAGGGATTAGTAGCTCATTGAAGTGGCATGAAAATTACTTCTTTTTTTTAATTTTATAGACAGAGTCTCACTATGTGACCCTGAGTGCTGTGGCATCACAGCTCACAGCAACCTCCAACTCTTGGGCTTAAGTAATTCTCTTGCCTCCGCCTCCCAAGTAGCTGGAACTACAGACACCTGCCACAACACCTGGCTATTTTTTTTGCTGCAGTTGTCATTGTTGTTTAGGTGGCCTGGGATGGGTTTGAACTCATCACCCTCAGTGTATGTGGCTGGTGCCGTAACCACTGTGCTACAGGTGCCAAGCCGGCATGAAAATTACTTTAAATGGAAAACATCTAAAATTAACATTTTGGCTCAGTGCCTATAGCTCAGTGGCTAGGGCACTGGCTAAATACACCAGGGCTGGTGGGTTTGAACCCAGCGTGGGCCTGCCAAACAACAATAACAACTACAACAAAAAAATAGCCAGACGGTGTGGCAGGTGCCTATAGTCCCAGCTACTTGGGAGGCTGAGGCAAGAGAATTGCTTAAGCCCAAGAGTTAGAGGTTGCTGTGAGCTCTGAGGCTACGACACTCTACCGAAGGAGACATAGTGAGACTCTGTCTCTAAATAAATAAATAAATAATAAATAAAATTAATAGCCACAGAAAGAAATAATTAACTAACCTCTCATATATAGAGCTGCCATTGATTTCTTGGTTGGGAAAAAATTGACCCTGAACCCTGAGAAGTATGAGCTCAGCTGCCATTTGCATCAAAAAGTCCAACAAAACCCTCCACACTTGGCCAAGGAAGCCCTAAACTCTAAGAGCACCTTTTGTTAGGGTTAGTACATAAACCTTTTTGATTTCTAGTATTTTAGCAAGTTACTCATCACTGAGTGTGCTTGTGTAAATAAACCTTATCTTTTCTCCTGTTGATCAATCATCTATTGCCAATTAATTTGGAGGCCTCAACCACTGGACCCAAGTTAGAAAACAGTTTCCTCCCAACACAAATAATAAAATTGACTGATGGATTGATAGAGGGATGAACAGACTACAGGTCCCACAGCTATGACTAAGCAAGCAGAATAAGTTATTAATGGTAAATACATGGCATTCATGGCGATCTTCTGTCATCTTTGCTTTATGACTGAAAAGACTCGTAACAACTGTGTTGGAAAAAGCTAACAATTAAAAAAGAGTGGAAGAAAAGAAAACATGGTATCTGATGGCTGCTACTTCGTGTTCAAGAAGAGATGAGCCAGCTGTTGGAAGACTTACCTCATAAAACTAAGCCTAATAATCCATGACAAACTTTAGTCCAAAATTGTTGCTCACTGACCTTTCATTCTGTGTTAAACAGTAATCATTCCTTTCCTAAGTGACTCCTGCTTTCAGACATTTCCAAAAGTCCCCATCAAACCACCCAATCTAAGAGGAGGACAGGTACAAGTCCTCTATCTTTTGTTGGACTGAATTTTGTTCCACTCCAACACCCTCATGGTGGATCAAGTATAGTAATGGCCCCGACTGTTTCATGTCTCATTTAGAGGTGTTTCCCACTGATTCTGGTCTTGGTTATGTATTTTACTTGGGAAAGGTATATGGAAAAATATGACGCATGCAGAAACTTGAACAATGGTTATACACTGGACTATGCCTCTTGCTGCTCTTGGAATCCTGCCACCTCATTAAAGGCCAGGGATAGTCTGCTGGAGAACAGGACACATGAAGAAGAAACCAAGGCACCCAACCACCAGCTGATGCAGTTCTCTGCAGACGCAGGCGTGAGCACCCAATAGGACCCCTGAGCCTCTCCAGCCCAGGTCAGCAGAAGTGCCCAGCTGAGCACAACCCAATTGCTAGGAAATGTGTAGAACCATGCTATTTGAGCCACTAAGCTTCATGGTGGTTTGTAGTTTAGGAAAAGTTAATTTATGTAACTCCTCAAAGTTAAACAATCCTAGAAGAAAATTCATACAACAAAGCAGACTAACTCCCCACTCCTCAAACTCCTATTCTGCCACTCCTCCCCCTTAGTAGATACCAAATCTTCTACTTCACAGAAAAAAGAAGCCATTAGATTAGAACTTTCTTAATTCCCGGCTCCCCGCCCCTACTTACCCTGCACTGGTACTCTACTGCCTCCTGGGTTACTGCAGAACCACTGCACCCCTCACCCAGAGCCCCACTGTGCCCTGCATCTCATCACCCTCCTTGCTCTCTCAGTTCTCCTTCCTTCTTGCCCCCATCTTCACCACTCCCAAAATACTGTCTCCTCTCATCAGTATTTAATCTTGCCTAACGAAAAACACACCCCAGAACAACAAAACTCCTCTCTCAATCTCTTATCACTACTCAATCACTGCTCTTTTCAGTCCCTCAAAGTAGTGGGACTGCACTTGGTTTTTTGGTTTGTTTTGTTCTTTTAAACCTTTTCATTGTCCCTTCATTCCTCAACTGCCATCTGGCTTCTACCTCCTGGCCACCTCCCAGTCTGCCCAGTCAGCGTCCACACCTCCGTTGTGGCGTACCTCACTCAACTCACGGGAGCCTGAGCCGCGGATCGCTCTCTTCCTGGAATGCCTCTGCCCTCAGCTGCTGCGCACACGCTCCCTTGCCTCCTCGCCATGCCTCTATGCCAGATCCTCCATGCATCTTTGCAGCTCTTCCTCCTCTTTCTGACGCTCAGGATTCCACACAGCTGCCTTCTCTCAGCACATTCTTCTAAGGCAATCTCACTCACCCAGCATGGCTTCCATCACCCTCTCCTGCTGACTCTTCAGATCTTCATTTCTACAGCAGATCTCTCTCCTGAGCTCCACACCCACATACCTTCCAGCCTTACGGATAGTGCCACTCACATGGGCCACACGCACCTCACAGGCAATGGGTCCCAAAACAAACTCCTAATCTTCCAGTGCAAAATCTGCCATCCCTCCATGTTCCCATCTCAGGAGATGTCCTGATTTCATCAATAGTGTCTTCTCTCTTAGCTCCCGTTTCTTGGGCATGTAAATAAAACGCCAAGTCCCAGTAAGTCTGCCTTCTAAACTGAACACCACTTAAACTCAACCACTTCTCCACCAAACTCACCACAGTCTTTTGCCTAGATACGGGAATAGCCTCCTACGTGGTTTCCTGTTTCAGCTCTTCATACTGCAGGCAAAGTGATCTTTCTAATGCGCAAATCTAATCCTGTCCTGTCATGGATATTGAATCTTCAGTACCTAGCACACAGTACACTAGACACACAATAATCAATAAGTGTTTAATGAGTAAATAGAATAAATTACTGAAATATCCAGCAGGCCTATATTAAATTGGACATACAAACTAAAGACATAAGTTTCGCAGATAAACATCATAAAATGTACAAAAAGCCCAGTTTGACAACTGAACAGTAACACCAAATTTAAGCAATTTATATGATCTTAGTCTTAAAGCAACTGACAAGGTTTACATCAAACTCTTAAAAATTACTGCTCTACTTTCCCCCTCCCCCCATTCAAATAAGCAATTGCTCTATTTTCCAACACAATCAAAAGTAAGTCTGAACATTCAACATCTACTTACGTGCATAGAATTGACTGGTCCTCACGATCTATAAAACAGAACGAAACAAACAAAAAAAGAAAGTGACCATTTGCCTGGTTTTAAAATATTTGATATAACAAACGTAGCCTACACAATATTAATAACTCTACTCCTCTCAAGGCAAGTTAATTCCTCTCCAATCATATTATTATATCTAGTCCTAACAAGTTCACTCATTCTCTTTAATTATTACGCCAGATTCTCTGGAATTAAGTAGCAACAACTAAGGCTTACTTTCCATATCTTTTGCCTAGATGACTTTATAAGCCTAATCAATCTTGACTCTCAAACCCTACAGCCTGTCAAATTCAACAGGGAAGTTTTATTAAATGTATTTCCTAGAGCTCCATCCTCACTAAAGCATTCAACTTGAAAAGATAGGGGTCAAAAGTCTCTCTTTAACTAAGCTCACCTAGATTTGTGTGCCTGAAACTACTGACTTTCAGGATAGCTTCAAGAATATCCCCAACCAGAGAGTAATAACTTTATTTTTAAAAAATGAGAAAGAGAAGGAAGGGAGAGGAGGAGAAAGAAGATGTGATAGCTTGGTCACACCTGAGGGAATGACTTCTAGGTAGAATATGAGATTCATCTATGGTAACAAAGACAATCTGGAAGAATAATTAGAAACCAGGCTGTGAGGAAAAGCTGGGCCAAATAACAAAAATTCACTGAGGATAATGGTCTCCAGTTCCACCCAAGTTGCTGCACAAGATATTATTTCACTCCTTTTTATGGCTGAGTAGTACTCCATGGTATGCATGTATACAGTGGAACCTCTGTAAGTTGACCACCCTAGGGACTATAACAAACTGGTCAACATACAGAGGTGGTCAACACAAGTAACTAGGCCTACTGTACTGATATGACATGTGGTGCATGTCCAGTCTATGGAAATTAGATGTCCTTAAAGAGGTGGTCAATGTAGGGAGGTGATCAACTATGGAGGGTCTACTATATCTGATTGCACAACAAAGTGACTATAGTCAGTATGCTCATACTGCTTATTACGTGAGCACACTCATTATAGTCAGGGTACACTTTAAAACCACTAAAAGAATAGAATTGGAATGTTCCTAATACAAAGAAATGTTAAATGCTTGAGGTAATGGATACCCTGATTATCCTGATCTCTTTAATTCATGTTGTATGCCTATATCAAAATGTCACATATACCCTATAAAGGTATACAACTATTATGTACCCATAATAATTAATAAAAATTAAAGTTTTTTTAAAAAACATAAAATGCTTAGTTAGACTAAGGTATATGATACACAAGTACAAATCAAACAAAATATTGCAAGATCTGTATACTGAAAACTACAAAATACTAACAAAAAAAAAAATCAAAGACCTATATGGAGAGACAAACTTCATTCACAGATGGAAGACTCAATGTTGTATACAATTGATCCACAGGTTCAATACTATGTAGTCAAAATCTCAGCAGATTACTTTTGTAGAAATTGACAAACTAATTTCATATATATATATAGAGAGAGAGAAACACAAAGGAACTGATTTTACATATATATATATGAAACTGATTTCATATATATGTGTGTATACATATATATATATATATAAAGAGAGAGAGAGAAACACAAAGGAACTAAAATAGACTAAATTTTTAAAAAGAACAATAGTGGAGAACTCATACTACCTGATTTCAAGGTTTACTATAAAGCTATTGTAATCAAGCTACTGGCAAAAAGACAGACATAAAAAATCAAAGGCACAGAAAATTCTGGAATAGATAGATCTTTGTTGACTTTCAACAAAGGTACAAAAGCAATTCAATGGAAAAATAAGTAGCCTTTCAACAAAGGGCGTTAGAAGAATCGAATATCCACACACAAAAAAGATGAACCTTAATCTATATTTTGTACAAAAAATTAACCCAAGATAGGTCACAAGCTGAGAGAAAAAAATTGCAAAACCACTTATCCAATAAAGGACTTACTTGTATCTGGAGAGGGCAAAGAACTCTTAAAACTGAATAATAAGTAAACAAGTTATCCAATTTTTAAAAAATGGTAAAAAGATTTGGACACGTCACCAAAGATACACAGGGGCTAAAAAACACATCAAGAGTGGGTAAGGCACTGGCCACATACACCAAGGCTGGTGGGTCGAACCCAGCCCAGGCCAGGGCAGCTAAAACAATGACAACTGCAACAAGAAAAAAAATAGCTGGGCATTGTGGTGGGCGCCTGTAGTCCCAGCTACTTGGGAGGCTGACGCAAGAGGATGGCTTGAAACCAAAAGTTTGAGGTTGCTGTGACCTGTGATGCCATAGCCCTCTACTCAGGGCCACAGCTTGAGATTCTGTCTCAAAAAAAAAGAGAGAGACGTACTAGGGAAATGCAATTCAAAATTACAATGAGTTACCACTGCTCACCTATTAGAAAGGATACCATGTAAAGAATAACAATAATACCAAGTGCTGACAAGGACATGGAACAAGTGGAATTCATCCATTGCTGGTGGAAACACAAAATGCCATAGCCACCTTGGACAACAGTTTGGTCATTTCTTACAAAGTGAAACATGCATCTACCATGTGACCCAGCAATTCTACTCCTAGGGATGGACTCAAGTGAAATGAAAACTTAATATTCAAAAGCATCCCTTGGTATCCATGGAGAATCAGTTTTAGGACACCTTCTCACCCTTGGATACCACAATCTATGCACGCTCCAGTTCCTTATATAAAATGGTATAATATATATCCTACATCCTTTAACTCATATTTACTTAAAATACCTAATACAATGTAAATGCTATGTAAATTGTTGTTATGCTACATTGTTCAGAAAATAAGAAAATACTGTATATGTTTAGTACAGCAGCACCATCCATTTTTCTCCCTGAACATTTTTGAGCCACAGTTGGCTGAATCTGCAGATGTGAGACCCAGAGATACAGAGGAAAGACTGTACAACACCTGAATTACCTCACACTGGAAACATTCTAGAGGTCATTCAAAAGGTGAATGAATAAATAAATCATGGAACATGCATACAGTGGAACAGTACCCACCACAAATAGAGCAAGCTTTACTGGTTAATGAATCTCAAAACGCATTATGCTAAGAAAGAAGCCACATTCACAAGGCCAAATTGGGGGTGATCATATGACACTCCTGAAATGGTGACACCATAGTGCTTATTCCTAGCATTTATTTATTTTTAGCTATAGTAAGAGATAGTTGACGTTCATAAGAAAGTTACTGATTTTTGTACATTTATTTATTTTCGGATGAAATGTTTAGGTCACACTGTTTTCATTTCTTTCTTTCTTTTCTTTTCTTTTTTTTTTTTTTTTTTGAGACAGAGCCTCCCTTTTACACCCCTCGGTAGAGTGCTGTAGTGTCACAGCTCACAGTGCAATTCTCTTGCCTCAGCATCCCAAGTGGCTGGGACTACAGGCGCCCGCCACAACGCCCAGCTATTTTTTGGTTGTAGCCATCATTGTTGTTTGGGGGCCCTGGGCTGAACTCAAACCTGGCAGCTCAGGTGTATGTGGCTGGTGCCTTAGCCATTTCAGCCCACCGGCACCTCGCCTGCTTTCATTTATAAGGTAAAGTTCAAGTTGTAGTTGACAACTTCACCCAGGGGGTATGCTGAACACTGATTTTTGTACATTTTTTAACAAATCACCCTATGAAATCATCATTTGACCCTACATAATCTTTTTACTGTGTATGCCCTCACCCTCCCATTTAGTTTTCTCCATAGCACTTAGCAGTACTCAAGATTTTCTATTTACTTACCACCTCAATGATAGAACCGTTCCCTAACAGTGTCACCAGAAGGGTTTTACTTCCTTCCAGTGACGTTTCCTGCTGCCTGTATTTTCACATCAGAAGATTCAATACATAGATTCAAGACAACTGTAATTTATTATAAAACGTTCCTTTTCCTGACATAAAATAATGCTCTTTGCCCCTGTTTTTGCTTTAAAGTCTGCTTTAGGCAGCAGTGGCTTTAGACTGAGCCTCTTTTTTTGTGGGCACTTGGCTCAGGTACCTGCTGCCCACCCTTGTACTTTTCATTTATTATTTTCCTACTTCGAGATGTCTTTCTTACAAATAGTACATGCCTGTATTAGGCTCTCTCTTCTTTGTAGGGGTATGAAAAGAATTTATAACTAAAAAGCATTTATTGTTATAACTACCATTTTGGTATTACATGTTTTCTGACTTTATTTTTATTTTTTTTGAGACAGAGTCTCACTCTGTTGCCTCAGGATAGAGTGCGTGGCATTGTAGCTCACAGAAACCTCAAACTCCTGAGCTCAAGTGATCCTCTTGCCTCAACCTCTGGTGTAGTTGGGTTATAGGTTTATAGTTCCTGGCTAATTTTTCTATTTTTGTAGAGACGGGGTCTTACTCTTGCTTGGTTGGGGGCCTCGAACTCCTGAGCTCAGGCAATCCTCTCACCTAACCCTCCCATAGTGCTAGGGTTACAGGTGTAAGCCACCACGCCCACCCTTGTTTTCTGACTTTTAAAAGCCCTTCTTGATGTTTCTTTTGTAGGATGGCTTGTTTTCCTTGCTTTTATTTCTGCTAATATAGAAAACTTACATCCAGTTTCAAAAATTTTCTTTCTTTTCTTTTTTTTTTTTTTTTGAGACAGAGCCTCAAGCTGTCAGCATCACAGCTCACAGCAACCTCCAACTCCTGGGCTTAAGCAATTCTCCTGCCTCCGCCTCCCAAGTAGCTGGGACTACAATCGCCCACCACAACGCCCCGCTATTTTTTGGTTGCAGCCGTCATTGTTGTTTGGCAGGCCTGGTCTAGTTTCGAACCCGCCAGCTCCGGTGTATGTGGCTGGAGCCTTAGCCACTTGAGCCACAGGTGCTGAGCCCAGTTTCAAAAATTTTCAAAACCATCATTCAACCTACATTTGCAAAGTTCACATTTTGATGTATATCAATCTTATTTTTTTAAATGCTTTAGTATTAAAACAAAAGGATGGATAGTGTGTGTACCTACTGGACCCAGGAGATCATGCAGTAAGCCAGATGTTTCTTTCAAGGTGGCTGCTTTTTGTTTCACTGTCTGATAAACCACCCCAATCAAACACTTATTGATCTAATCATTGATTATTTCCTGTGTACCTCGGGAAGTTTCCAGGGACATCCTCTACTCAAAATAGCAGCAGATGAGATCCATAAACTAAATACAACCAAGGAAAAGAAGCAACAGGAATTCCTAGGGTGTGGGCAAAGGTAAACCTAAAGAAACAGGCACAGATGAGGGGACAGAGCTCCAGGACACGTGTCTCCAGGGGGAAAGACCCTCCTAAGTCACTTGAAGTACTTCTATCTACTGACAGGGGACTTGGAATTCTGTCAAATTAATGTAAGTAATTGTAAAACTATCCTGGAGTCCAAATGGAAAAATTACTAACCCTGGGGAAAACAGAAGTTACATAAGAAAGGAAATGTGATCATAAGACAAATAATTTAAATATTAAATACTAAAATGCCAAAAAAAAAAAGAAAGTTGATTTAACTTCTACTAGTAATATGAGGGGAAAATTTAGGCGGCTTAAAAACTCACAGCTACCAGACAGCCACAGGGGGAGTAGTTCAAAGGTGACCACAGTGATATTCAGCAGTGAGGTAGATGAGTTCACGAACTTAACTGTTTGGCCTTATAAGTATTATTTGTCTCTCTTAGATGACTACATTACACTAGTCTATCTTTTTTTTTGGAGACAGAGCCTCAAGCTGTCCCCCTGGGTAGAGTGCCATGGCATTATAGCTCACAGCAACCTCCAACTCCTGGGCTCAAGCAAGTCTCCTGCTTCAGCCTCCCAAGTAGCTGGGACCACAGGCGCCTGCCACAAAGCCTGGCTATTTTTTGGTTGCAGCCGTCATTGTTGTTTTGGCAGGTCCGGGCTGGGGATTCGAACCTGCCACCTTAGGTGTACGTGGCTGGCGCCTTAGCCGGTTGAGCTATAGGCGCCGAGCCACACTAGTCTATCTTAAACCTGGAATCCAGTGCTTCTTAACCTTCCTAATGCCACGACCCTTTAATACAGTTCCTCATGTTCTGGTAACCCTCAACCATAAAATTATTTTCGTTGCTACTTCATAACTGCAATTTTGCTGCTATTATGAAGCATAATATAAATATCTGATATGCAGGATGTATTTTCATTGTTACAAAGTGGTCACAACCCACAGGTTGAGAACCGCTGCTCTAATCTCTCCTCTCCACTGAAATCTTATTTTGTAGCTCCTTAAGAAAACAAGCATTCTTACAAGCTCCTTCCAACAGCCATATCTGCCCACCTACCTACAATGAGGTTGTCTGAAAAATCTGGTTGCGAAAGAAATCCTTATTTAAAGTAATGGGGAAAATCTTTAGCAAATTTAATGCTAATATTAGAAGCTTATAAAAAGGGAGACAGAAGATACAGTTAGTCACAGCTCAGAATAATCAGAACTAAGATTCCTGAGAGGCTGAGAGGATGTGAAGGACATGAGAGGTGAAGGTCTTGGTAAGACTGGCCTTTGACAGGACTGGGCGTAAGAGGGAATGATTTGAAAATCTGTTCAGGAAGCTGGGGCAGTTTCTCTTTGGTAGCTCCTAATAGCTCTACAGAATGGGAAATAAGCCATCAGTTGGCGAGTAGAGGGACATGAGGAGTCTGCAGAGGTTTGTAAGAGTCAGTATGGAGTGTAGGATAATCATTTTGCTAGAGAAAGACCGGCTGGGCACAGTGACTTGTGGCTGTAATCCTAGCACTTTGGGAGGCTGAGGCCTGAGGATTATTTGAACCCAGGAGTTCAAGACCAGCCTGAGCAACACAGCAAGATCCCATCTCTTTAAAAAAAAAAAAAATAGCCAGGCATAGTGAAGCAAGTCTATAGTCCCAGCTACTCTGGAGGCTGAGACAGGAGGATCACTTGATCCCCAGAGTTGAACTATGATGACAATATTGCACTTCTGCCTGGGGTGGGCAGCAGCACAGAGACCCTGTCTCAAGGAAAAAAAAAAAAGATAAAGACACACAAAAAGATAAAGACCTTGATTCATCTAGTCATCCAGCATAAGAGTTTTGCCAAACAGGTATAACAAAAGAACAATTTGACAAGGGGTTTAGAATATGGACGGAGAACTGCTGAAATGATATGCCAAGAGAAATCTAAACTAGATAAGGAAGAAAGTAAAGGGGTTTCTGGTTAATATATAAAGGAAAAGTAAAACAACTAATGGACTAGAGATCCGCATGGAGGCAAAGAACACACCTGAGAGACTTCTTCATTGGACTACCAATATGGAAGGACAATGAAAAATCAGGTGATTCTAAAAGATGGCAAAGTCTGGAGCATCACTATACAAGTTGGTGCAATAAGTGAGAGAAAAAGGGGATTAAAGACCTAAAGATCAAGGTTTCTGATTGTTCACTGGAAACTATGAAGCACCACAGGGTGACGGCAGGGCTTGAGGCAGAGAGGAAACCATGTATCAGGGGCCAAGGCCACCAGGGAGTGAGGAAAGGTACCAAGAAGGGATGAGGATTAGACGAGGCACAGCTTTGAGAGATGGAGCAATCTTCACACAGATGCTCAACCCTCATATGGAGGAGAAAGCCAATTTCAGTTAAAGCCTGGAGGAAAAGAAAACACCTCATGAAGATACTGAAAATATGGGGAAGTGTGCACAGCCGAGAGCAGGAGGTACTTGAGGCAAAAATGAAAAAGGAGCATTATGGAAATGAAAACATGACTGGCAGACCAAGCAAAACAGAACAAAGAGATGCAATAGACTTCATCCTAAGACTTCAGGAAGATGGGAGAATCTGAGGTCTTAAATATTTATGGTGGCCTAAAAAAGGTGGCTCCTGCAGTTGTTGTTACAGGAAAGCTTTCCTTTCTACCCATCTAGGTCAACAGGGGTTGGAAGCAGTGCTGGTTGCCTGCTACTGAATGGAAGCCAGCCTGGGCTGTGTGCAGTCTTGGGTGACCTCAGACCACCACATAGAGGGCAGAGGCCTCGATGTTACTGCATTCAGTTTCTAACATGAAGAATTGACAAGTCTGACACTAGTGACTTCCCTTCCATTGAGATCATCTAATTTCACCCTATACAAGATTAGGTATATATCTCCTTTCACTATTCCTATCTAGCACTTTTCAGTCTGAAGACCTGAGTCTTTCTTCAGTTCAGGTGAAGTTTTTCAAAAATATCACTTCTTTCATGGAAACTCAGCATGTACATGTACAGTCCATGTTTCCTACTCTTCCTCTCATAAGTCCTAGCAGTTTCTTTCTTTCTTTCTTTCTTTTTTTTTTTTTTGATATAGAGTCTCACTTTGTGCCCTGGGTAGAGTAGAGTGTCATGACATCAGAGCTCAACAGCCCTCAAACTCTTGGGCTCAAGCAATCCTCTGGCCTCGGCCTCTTGAGTAGCTAGGACTACACGTGCCTGCCACAATGCTCGGCTAGTTTTTCCATTTTTAGTAGAGATGGGGTATCAATATTGCTCAGGCTGGTCTTGAACTCCTGAGCTCAAGCAATCCACCTGCTCCACTCTTTTTTTTTTTTTAAAGAGATGGGGGTCTCACTATATTGCCCAGGCTAGACTTGAATTCCTGAGCAAGAGATCCTCCCACTTTAGCACCCCAAGTAGCCATTGCTTCTTATTATTCTATATTCTAGTCTCCTAATCTACTGCTTTAGTGTCCAATTGTGTTAATTCTGACATCCCACGCTTTCACTGAGTCTGAGTTTTTGCAATCAAGTTTATGTTTAAGAATTCTCCTTCAACAAATATTTATTGAGCAACTACTATGTGCCAGGTACATTCTGCATTTTTATTGATACAGTATCCCCTAGAATCCAAACTAAAGAAAAAAAGAAAGCTCTCTTCTGTTTTTCTTGCATTAAAAAAATACTTTTCGACTTTTTTCTTTTTTACTGTGATCTTTTCTTTTTTTGCTGTGAGTGACCCTGGGTACAGTGCCATGACATCATAGCAACAGAGTGAGCCCTGGGGACAGTGCCATGGCATCATAGCTCACAGCAAACTCAAACTCTTCAGCTTAAGTGATGCTCCTGTCTTAGCCTCCTGAGTAGCTGGGACTACAGGCACTAGCCACAATGCCCAGCTAGTTTTTCTATTTTTAGTAGGGGTCTCATTCTTGCTCAGACTAGTCTTAAACTCCTGAGCTTGAGCGATGCACCCATGTTGGCCTCCCAGAGTGCTAGGATTATAGGCATGAGCCACTGACTGCATGTGGCCACTTTTTAAATTTTAATCAAGAAACTTGAAGATGCAGGCTGTGTGCCCCCCAAATTTGCATATGCAATGAAACTGCGAGGGATGATAAATACCATATTTTGCCATGTATAATGTGTACCCACATTTTTGGACCAAACTTTCAGGAAAAATTTTTTTTCATTTTAGTATTTTTAATTCATATTTTTATTTGTTCATATTTATATACTTTTTTTTTTACCATGTTTCCCCAAAAATAAGACCTACCCCAAAAATAAGCCCTAGCAGGATTTCTATTCATTTGTTAAATATAAGCCATACTCTAATAATAAGACCTAGTGATGCATTTCAGCATGGAGCGGTAAGCCTAGCATTTCAGCGCGGAGTGGGATACCTTTTATCTGCCACAGCTCCTTTCTCCGAGCCATTTGCACTTGCGCGGGTGCATGTGTGGTAACCGCGGTTGCAGGCATCCTATTGTGCACGTGTGAACAGCTAGGGGAAAGGAGTTCACGCATCACTAGCGCCAGCCCCACCAAGGTTGGCTCCCCATGCCAGGTTCCAGAAGATGACTTAACTATATTTGAATAAATGTAGATTGTTGTATTATTAATAAAAATAAGACATCCCCTGAAAATAAGCCCTAGTGTGCCTTCTTGAGAAAAAACAAATATAAGACAGTGTCTTATTTTCAGGGAAACATGGTATCATAAAGGAATTATGGCATTTATTTTTTAAACATGTTATGGTATAAGAATTATATTTTTAACATGAAAGCATAAATGAAATAATTAAAAACATTTATAAAGAGAAGAAATTAGTACCACTCATGTATGGTATGCACCCATATATTTCCCTCACAAAAGTATGCATTATACATGGCAAAAAACACAGTGCATTTGATGAAGACAAAGATAACTTTAAAACATCTTGACAGCTTAAATGAGTTGAATCTAAAAATTCAGGGGGGCTGTATGTTCTTAACTTCTCCACATGGTCTCCTCTCGAGCTATTGACCCCCCTCCCTGAGCTGTCTCCTCAGGTTTGGCCGTGAAGACCTAGACTGATCAGCTCTGCTCACTGGGATGGGCCGCACCAGCAAGGCGGTGGGTTACTGTCTGACCGCCCTGGCAGATGCTGCACCTGTGGGATTGTACAGTGCATCAGCAGACAGCTTACAGAATGGACTACAAAGACGAATAGGATTTTGCTATTTTATTTTTTGTATAAACTTTTAAATTTTTATGTATTCAAAACTATGAACTGATTTCTTTTGATTTTCTTATGGAAGTTTATTACTGTGGGTAAGAATGTGTCACATTGCCTGGTTTTCACTATTTTTTACTATTTATATTTTCTTGGTTAAGTTATTTAACTTCTTTTTGCCTTCGTTAAAATAAGGATAGCTATTCTATTTATTTTATAGGCTTGTCATGCCCTAAATAATATACACAAAGCATTTAGCCCAGTGCCTGGCATGTAATAATTTTCAATAAATGTTCGTTCTAGCATTCACAATGATTTTAATAATATGATAATGCTAGTAAGTCATATCTTCCTCATTCTATTTGGTTTTTTTGTTTTTTTTTTTTTGAGACAGAGTCTCACTATGTCACTCCTGGTAAGAGTACAGTGGCGTCACAGTTCATAGTAACCTCAAACTCTTGGGCTTAAGTGATTCTCTTACCTTAGCCTCCCAAGTAGCTGGGACTACAGGCACCCACCACAACTCCTGGCTATTTTTTGTTTTTGTTTGTTGTAGTTGTCATTGTTGTTTGGCAGGCCGGGGCCACGTTCGAACCCACCAGCCCAATGTATGTGGCTGGTGTATGTGGCCAGCGCCCTAACCACTGAGATACAGTCGCTTAGCCCCTCATTCTATTTGTTAAAGAGGAATTTTGACCAACAAAGCCATGGAGCACATAATTCCCCCTCACTCTGCATCCATACAGCTGATTTGGGATCTAGTAACAGGATATAACATTTCTTCGCGTTAACTTAAGATGACCAGATTTTAACACTGGTAAAGTGGGACACCATTGACGGAGGGGGGGGATGGGGTGGTGGTGGTGGTGGTGTTTCTTAATTAAAAATTTGGTCTGGCTCGGCGCCTATA
>NW_003852441.1:10619692-10624551 GCF_000181295.1 Otolemur garnettii | reverse complement strand
GGAGTTTACATTAGCCTTTTCATTTCCAAATGAAGTTACATTAACCTCTTCATTCCCAAATGGAGTTACATTAACCTTTTCAGCAGCTGAAAACTGTATATTCCCTTCCCTTTGTCCTGCCCTTCCCTAGTTTGTCATGCATTCTTTCCAAAAATCAGGACTTTTTTAAAACGCCACGGGACACAGGACAAATTGTTAAAAATCGGGACATCTGGTCACCTGATGTTAACTATTATCTGAATTCAACCTGTTAAGAGATTTTAAAATTCTGTTTCTTTTCACAAATGTATTTACTATCCCTCCCAGTTTCATATCAAATGTCAACATTTGATAAAAAATGTTTAAGGGGGCATACACCCTGACAAACCTACCCAACCTCAACCATGAACCAATGGGTGTAATTTTTCAGCCTTCAGGAGGATAACACGGATGACATGGGATGCTATCAAAAGTCCTGATTGTCCATTAACACTGCCTACTGTATTTCCCTTCCTACCAGCCTAAAGTACTGTGATGAATATATTCGCATTGGTCTTAGACTATTCCCTTAATGATAGATTCTAGAATCTGTCTTGGTGTAGATATGAAGCTCAGATGTCACTTGAAAATTATAATGATATAAGTGAGCCTGTCATTAGCCTAGCCTTCTGAAAACTCTCTTTCTATAATACTTCAAAGACCAGAGTGTCAACTATCTCAACTGTGAGAATGTATCCGTTTACAGGGGGGACTACGTGGACTCAGAGAAAGAGGGCACTTCTTCCAGTGTCTTCTCCCAGGTATGTCAGTTTGCTCATTAACATAAATGCTTTTCTATATCTAAAGAGCATTCTTCTTAAGAGACATAGAACCAAAACAAATAAAAAAGCTGATGATTTTTCTTCCCCCATTATCTAATAGCAAGTTATTACAACCCTAGCTATTTCTTAGTATTTCATTTTTAATTTCAAAACTGTCCTTTCTCAACCTATTACACTATTCTAATCTTCAAGTAGTTGTCTGTTTGCCTCAAATGGCCTGGTATATGATATACGTATCCAAACAAAACTAGATGCAGGAGATGGGTGCTGCACTTTATTCCTTCCTTCACACTGTGTTTCAGACCCAGGCACCAAGAGCCTTGTCAGACCTGTAACTTGATGAAAGGCAGAGGCAGTGTATCCTGCTTTCTGAAATGGAACTATTTTATAAGAATCTTTTATTTTTTATTATACCTTACAGAATTGACTAAAAGGAGAGAGAGAGAGAAGAGAGTCATTTTTTGAAGACTGGCCTTTTACACGGCACTAGGAACTCCCATGTTTATTAAATAAAGTTTTATGGAGCAGTAACACTCATTGTACTCAAACCACTATATTCTAGCTTTCAAAATAAAACTGTCCATAAGCTATTAATGTCTAAAGCCATTGTTCAAATGAGCAACTCTTCAAATTCTGATCCAAAAGAACACAACAGTTGAATCAACCAACTCAAAACATCCTTTCTGACTCTTGTCTCTTTTTACAATGCCTTTAAATCACAAATAACACTTTATGGTCTTTCTTTCTCCAATAAAGTATCTACCTTTCCTATTATTCTTCTTGTTAGTTTTAAAAACTACTGTAACAGAGCTTTGGTTATACTAGCCTGTGTTGGGAATACAATGTATATGGAAACTAGATGCTTTTTAACATAAAAAGGAATGTGAGATATGGAGCAACAAACTCCATACTTCCTGGCTTCCTACAGAAAATGGCCATAGTAGCTACCTCAATCCTAAAGAATTTATAATTTTTCTACTACTAATCTTCTTAAAAAAGAAAATTAAAACCTTTTGTAGAACAGATGGGGATATTACAAAACAGTATAAATTATATTTCAGAAATTCTGGGTATTTAGTTCCCTACATGTCCAATTACCTTGAAGCATGCATCTGTACGCAGATTCAGATATGGCATAGATGTGTGGAGGCATCTCGTGACGTTTCTTTCCTCTGTACATTTCAATAATATTCTCAGAGTAAATTGGAAGATTCTTGTAAGGATTTATGACTACACAGAAGAGTCCAGAGTAAGTCTAGAATAAAAATAAAATACAATGTTAAAAAATAAACACCAGAAAAAAAACCCACATTTATCAGTCAGCATCCAAGCAGGAGACAGAAATCACAGTCACTTAAACAGGAGATTTTTATCTTTGAGACAAACAGTCTATCCCCCAAATTAAGTCTAGCCCATAAGGGGCAATTTATTAATATGAACCACAAGTTGTTCTCCTTCAGAGAGTTTACTAAATGGCACTTTTCTGGACTCAATTTCCTCGTCTGTAAAACAGAAATGATGTGTGCTTCATATCTTTACAGAGCTACTAAAGTTCAGACAATATGTTATTATTTGCCTTTTCACATTCATTCTCTCATGTATACACAGGTATACAAAACTAATTAATATAGGTTCAAATTTCACAGTGTAACTAATCTAAGAAAATACCATTTGTCAAATTTGGGTATCGATTCAAAGAAGAGTATCTACAATTACCTGAACAGGCAATTAAAATATTCCTCTTTTTTGAGTGGTGCCTGTGGCTCAGTGACTAGGGCACCGGCACCATATACTGAGGGTGGT
Source organism: Otolemur garnettii (assembly GCF_000181295.1). Taxonomy (NCBI): domain Eukaryota; kingdom Metazoa; phylum Chordata; class Mammalia; order Primates; family Galagidae; genus Otolemur; species Otolemur garnettii. Next base: position 10,621,948 of record NW_003852441.1, on the reverse strand, counting down.
GGGTTCAAACCTGGCCCCGGCCAAACTGCAACAAAAAATAGCCAGGCATTGTGGTGGGTGCCTATAGTCCCAGCTACTTGGGAGGCTGAGGCAAGAGAATTGCCTAAGCCCAAGAGCTGGAGGTTGCTGTGAGCTGTGATGTCACAGCACTCTATCAAGGGTGACAAAGTGAGACTATGTCTCAAAGAAAAAAAAAAAGAAAGAAAATTCCTCCTTTTTTCATTGAAATGTCTGTGAAAGCCTGGCATTTCTTCATCTACTTCAACTAAAACAACATATTACAAATAACTAAATGCAGAACCTACGAGAATCCAGCTATCTTTTCAATATATTCAAGAGATTTGTAAAAATTTAAAAGTTTTCATTCTGCTAGTATTTTTTGTTTTAGAAAATAGTTTTTGCAAAAGTTAATTTAATTTGGGGGTGGGACACAGTTATGAGGGACTTTATCTAACAAAGACAATCAGTGTAACCTAATTCTCTGAACCCTCAATGAATCCCAAACAACGAAAAAGAAAAAAGAACTATTTATTTTAATTAGTTATGGGTTTACTATTAATATTTTTAAGTGAATCAGTTAAAACTTATTTAAATTTTGAATACACTAAGTATCACTGAATATAAACCACATAAACAAAAGCTTTTAGGAGTTCTTAATAATTTTCAAGAGCAGCTAATCTAAAAGATACAAGCCTTTCCAGATGGGTACAATAGGCATTATTCAGAATTAACACTATGAACACCTAAGACTTTGGTTTTTTAAAAGATTACATAGAATAATTTCTGAGAATATTCCACTAAACTGACTCTGGGAACTACAGAAAAACAAGGGCAATTAGGATTTCTGCCAGATGCTCTGGCCCTCTGAAGAACTGAAGGAATTTAGAAAGGACACTCAACTGTATTACGAAACAGACCTTTTATTTAAGGCCATTTGGGTGGACCAAAATCTAAAACCAAGAGACACTAAAAAAGGCTAGAGGACTGGTAGTGTTTGGCTACATGGTCAGCTTCCCCAGGGAACAAAAGGGTGATTCTAACTAACAGCTGTGTCCATCAGAGCTGAGACCCTTGGCAAATGCCACCAGAAAGCCCTCTAGAGATGACTATTTTGAATACTGCAGCTATTAATCCTAAAACAAGAGAATGAAAGCCTGCCAAAAAAGCCAAGTGATCAGAACCATCTCTGGCTGCTCTCCCTGTATTTTCTTGAACTCACAAGTGCAGACACAGAATGCACTTCCTACATAGATTAGTGGTTTAGAAGGGGCAAAAGGCAAATTCACTGATTTGGGCTGTTAGTTAACAATGGCTTATTTCTGAGCTGGCCAGATGGACATCTGTCCCTTGTTTGCCTGAGGCCACTTTACTTACTTACTGACCACACTTAGTTCTGCAGCCTCTCAGCCTTCCTGTACACATGGTATACACCTCAGCAAACCCTGGAAGCTCCTGGGCTTCTTAGACCACCACCCTGTTCTTTCTCCCAACCAACTCTCTTATCTAGCTAGTCCAGTGTTTTGCTGCCCATGTGACAAGAAGGCAATGAGAGTCAATAAAAATAAAGGCTTTACTAAGTGTGAGAAAAACCAAGGATTGACAACCTCTATTTTCTTTTTCTTCAGTTTAATTTATACACAGTAAAATTAGCAAATCACAACAGTACACTCATCAATTTTTATACATTTATAACCTCACTTTTTCATTCAAAAATTAGATCACAGTCTATCATGAAGCTACAGATTCTGTACTTTGCTTTTATAAGAGGCAAATAATTATAAACAGGCAAAAAGAAAAAAGGAAACTCCCAGAAAATGAAAATACACAAATTCAGTTGAACTTCCCGTAGCACGTACGGCACAATAACAGATCATAACAATGGCATGTTTAATCAGGAATAATCCCAATGCATGTGTCTACCATGTGTTAGGCACGTTTCTGAGGACTAGGATTATAAAGATAAGTCTCACAAATGTAAGTCATCAAAAACAAAAAATTAAAAGAACCATCAGTATTCCATGAGTACCAAAGAAAAACAGTAAAGTGGGCTCGGTGCCTGTGGCTCAAGTGGCTAAGGCGCCAGCCACATACACCAGAGCTGGCAGGTTTGAATCTAGCCCGGGCCTGCTAAACAATGACAACTGCAACCAAAAAATAGCCAGGCGTTGTGGCGGGCGCCTGTGGTCCCAGCTACGTGGGAGGCTGAGGCAAGAGAATCGTCTAAGCCCAGGAGCTGGAGGTTGCTGTGAGCTGTGA
>NW_003852441.1:10614260-10619664 GCF_000181295.1 Otolemur garnettii | reverse complement strand
AAAAAAAAAAAAAAGAAAAACAGTAAAGTGGGAATATTATTAAAATGCTTAAAGATCTAACTTCTATCTAGAAAAATAGACGACATCTTAGGCTTGTATATAAACCAATCACTGAAATAACACTGTCTCGTTTCTGCTTTCCTCCAGACACATGGTAGGAAGCCAGTATGTTGTTCACATATTATCTCTGGGGACCTTAAAGTTCAAATTAAACATCATAAAGTATTTGAATACATACGCAAGATATTAAATACCTCGGAGAAGCACACACTCTAGATAACAGACACACACTAAACAAACAAGTCACATATAAGGCACCAAACAGAGAAAGGAGAAGATGAGGAGACAAAGGGTAGAGACAGCTCTGGGGCAGAACACACAACCAGCCCCAGGCACTGGGAGTCTCCGTAAGAGTCAGACCCACATGGGCTTTGGTGTTCTTTTTAAAAGCTATTAGGTCAAAAGGAGGGCTAAAGTAAGAATGTAAAACTCTACGTGGTAGGATATATCCAAGGTAGAGTGAGGAGACCCATCTAGCTAAAAATAGTTTGTTCCAAGGAATGCGAGCGATAAGGGCCTAGGCAGTCAAACTAGACAATTTAGATTTTGTCCCCTAAAGGCAATGAGGCACCAGAGCCTCCGGAGAGAAGAGAGGTTGGAGGAAAGAAGCATTTTAGACAAAGTATAAATCTGGCAGCCACATGGAAACAGACTGAAGGGGCAGGAGGTGAGAAGTAGGAAGAGAGGGGAGACTGCTCCCCAGTCCTGGCACGACCACAGGGACTAGATGAGAGAGAAGGCATCACAAAAGGAGAAGAGATGAGTCACAGAAAAAGCTGGATGCAGACTCAACAGAACTCAGAAACCCTCAATACAAAAAAGCCATTAAAGGCCTAAACTGAGGAGGATGCCAAGGTTTTCAAGTGTTAGGGATTAGAACCATTACTGACAGAAGGGAAAATAATTTGATTTGTGGGAAAAGATAATAAATCCGCTTCAACATACTGACATTGTGATACAGTAGGTGAGCTAAGTAGGCTGCCCGGTGAGCGGCTGGAAATGTTGGGTTGCCAGAGCTCTTGAGAAAACTCTGAAGAACTGCAAAGGTTTGAGGTTTCATTACACAAACTGCAAAGGTTTGTATAATAACATTACTGTATACTTTACCTAAGAGAGACATACAAAAATATTTGCACACACCAAAAGCTGCTTTTTTTTGGCCGGGGCTGGGCTTGAACCCACTATCCCTGGTATATGGGGCTGGCCCCCTACTCCTTGAGCCATAGGCGCTGCCCCTCCCAATGCTGTTTTTCAAAAATGCTATCTGCTTTATCCTTCCCAGCTTCCAACTACGCTGACCACTCTGCCTGGAAATGCCCGTCCTCTGTCCAGTGTTGGCAAATTCTACTTATCCTTAAGTGTCAAGCCTCTTGCTAACATAGTAGGGATATGTACAGGCATTGTTTCATGAGTTCAAAGGAGGAGAGAAGCAGGAAATGAATGCAACTCAGATAACAACACAATGGAGCAGAGATACAGTATTCTCCTGCTAGGAACCCGGGGACTGAACTGGGAACATCACCTAACCCTACACCCCAATTGTAGCTCAGAAGAAATCAGACCACTGCCTAAAAGGAAATGGAGGGAGGGAAGAATAATTGCCCTGTGCCACCTACAACACTGCATCTAGATAAAACTCACACGCGTATTTTTTAAAAAGAAAGACAATCCCCATAAGATATGTAAGGAAAACATCATTTTCCACAGGACTCAGAGAAAGAAATTACCTGTGGAAATTATCTACATAATAAGCTAAAAGAACATAATACAGTATGAGATGGACTCTACATGTCAGAACAGAAATACCTCTGGACAAAAATAGGTGACTAAGACAAGATTACAAGGAATCATCTGAAATAAAATAAAGAGCAGAACAGACTCTTCAGGAAATCAAATGACAAGAGTAGGTGCGTTTAGCCCGGGAGAGGATCCTTCTCAAAAATAGGCCAAAAGTAAAATATTAAAAAGAATAGGAAGTTACAAAGGTAAAACCAATAAAAAAACCAATAATACACAGAAGGAACGTGAACATGGAGGGCAGAGGAAGGATGTTAATTGCTACTGCTTCTTTAGGAGAAAAAAGGCCAAAATTCTGTATAAATAAATAAATACTTGAAAAAACTCAGTGTAGGGGAAGAATATACATTGAGTTAAAAAGAATTCATCAAGCTAACAAATGCAGGAGTGAAGGCATCACTCTCACCACTCAGAAGCCCGTACTGACTAGAGATCTGAACCAGGTTTATCACTGGTTATTGACATCCGTAGGTGACTGGCACAGGAGGATACTCCTAAGGCAGGGATCAGAACTGAGACCAAATACGTGCACATTTTTACTGCTTTTAAATCACACAGCCTGTAGTATTCTGTTCTAGCAGCACAAAATGGACTAAGACAACAACCAATTATAGTATAGCAATCTTTGCAGATCCTGAACAGACCAACCATTTATGACATATTTGTGAGGCATAAGGAAAAATACAAAAACTGAATATAAGATGATATAAAATTATTTCAGTTTTAAACAGATAATAGTTATAACTCCCAAAAACTGTTGCTGAGAAACAAGAAGCTAAGCAGAGCTTTGAAGGACACACAGCTAAGCCAGCAAAAATTAAACAGTTCAGGGCTGGGCATGGTGGCTCACGCCTATAATCCTACCTTTCTGGGAGGCCAAGGTCGATGGATGGCTTGAGCTCACAAGTTTGAGACCAGCCTGAGCAAGAGTCAGCCTCCATCTCTACTTAAAAAAAAAAAAGAAAAGAAAAATAGGGGCTGGGTGTAGTGGCCCATACCTGTAATTCCAGCACTCTGGGAGGCCAAGATAGGTGGATTACCTGAGCTCACAAATTCAAGACTAGCTCTGAGCTAGACCCCATCTCTAAAAACATAGCCAGGCATTGTGGCAGGTGCCTGTAGTCCCAGTTACTTGGAAGGCTAAGGCAAGAAGATCTTGTGAGCCCAAGAGCTTGAGGTTGCTGTGAGCTATGACGCCAAGCACTCTACATGGGGCGACAAAGTGAGACACTGTCTCAAAAGAAAAAAAGAAAAGAAAAACTGAGGCAGGAGGATGGCTTGAGCCCAAGAGTTTGAGGTTGCTGTGAGCTATGACAACATACCACTCTATCAATGGTGAACAAAGAGAGATTCTTCCTCAAAAAAAAAAAAGAAGAAGGCTTGGTGCCTATGGCTCAAGTGGCTAAGGTGGTGGGTTCGAATCCAGCCCAGGTCCGCCAAACAACAATGACAGCTGCAACTAAAAAATAGTTGGGTGTTGTGGTGGGCACCTGTGGTCCCAGCTACTTGGGAGGCTGAGGCAGGAGACTTGTTTGAGCCCAGGAGTTGGAGGTTGCTGTGAGCTGTGATGCCATGGCACTCTACCCAGGGCAACAGCTTGAGGCTCTGTCTCCAAAAAAAAAAGAGAGAGAGAGAGAAAAGAAAAGAAAAAAATTAAAGAGTTCCAGCCCCCCAGGAGGAGAAGGCTGTGGGAAAGGTCCCATCAGTTGGGCCCTTAATGGTTGCACCCTAAGAGTTCCAACTATACCAGAAATAGAGCAGCCCTCACACCCTGAACCTCAGGTAGGAAGGTCAACCCTGATTGAACTACATGCTCTAGTTTCCCTTCGCCTAACTGCCTGCCAAAAGCAAATCTCCAGAATAAGCTTAATGTTATCCAGAGCCTCAAGTTATCTCTGCAATATGATAACCAGGTACATAAGGCAACAAGTTGTGACTAAAACCCAAGATAAGGCCAGATGCAGTGGCTCACACCTGTAATCCCAGCATTCTGGGAGGCCAAGGTGGGTGGACTTCCTGAGCTCACAGGTTGGAGACCAGCCTGAGCCAGAGTAAGACTTCGTCTCTAAAAATAGCCAGGCGCTGTGGCTGGTGCCTGTAGTCCCAGCTACTTGGGAGGATAAGGTGAAAGAATCACTTGAGCCCAAGAGTTTGAGGTTGCTGTGAGCTATGATGCTATGGCACTCTGAGGATGACAAAAGTAAAACTTTTGTCTAAAAAATAAATAAATAAAATAAATAAAACACGATAATAACTGGATCCCCAGTGAGTCCATTTTTATTGACTTGTATTATTACCCTGGATGATAATACACGCGAGTAATTGAAATACATGATTGGAATTCTAAAAGAGAATCGGAAACTATTAAAAGAAAATTCAAATAAAAATTCTAAAACTGAAAAAGCAGTAACTGAAATTAAGAATTCACGTATGTAACAACAAATTAGATACAGCTGAAGAAAGAATTAGTGGCCTGACATTTTAATCAGAAGCAAATAGCCAGACTTAACCTTAAAAAACAAGGATGCAAATGTAGAGGAATGTGACAGCAAGATGGCACATGGCGAAAGGCTGGACATACCAGTTATGAGTTTAAGAAAGAGAAAAGAGAGAAAGGAGCAGAAGCAGGATCTGAAAAGATAATGGCTAAGAATTTTCAAAACTGACAAAACCCATCAAGCCACAAATTCAAAACTACCAGAAACCCCAAGCTAAAACAGTAACCCCTCCTTATCTGAGTTTCGCTTCTGCAGTTTCAGTTACCCGCAATGAAACACAGCCCAAAAATAATACACAGAAAACTCCATAAATAAAGAGTTCAGAAGTCTTAAATCATGTGCTCTTCTTTCTAGTAGGTGCTGAAATTTAGCACTGCCCCACACTGTCCCATCTGGGACATGAATCCCCTATGTCCAGAGGATCGATGTTGTATATGGTCCCTACCTGCTAGACACTTAGTAGCCCTCTCAATTCAGATCCACTGTGTTCTGCAACCTTTATTTTACTTAATAATGGCCCTACAGCATAAGCGCTATGATGCTGGCCATTCAGATATGCCAAAGAGAAGCCATACAATGCTTCCTTTAAGTGAAACAGTGCAAGTTCTCAACTTAATGAGAAAAAAGAAAATCGTATGCTGATGTTGCTAATATCTATGGTAAGGAATGGACCTTCTATCCATGAATTTATGAATAAGAAAAAAAAGTCACATCATCCAAGAGTTCAATACCACATTTGCCTAACTGTTATTACCATATGTTGCTAGAATTGTTCTATTTTAATATTTTAATATTCTATTTTAATTTATGATTGTTAATCTCTTATCATGCCTCATTTATAAATTAACCATTATCAGGCTCGATGCCCATAAGCTCAGTGGTTAGGGCGCCAGCCACATACACCAAGGCAGGCAGGTTGGAACCCGACCTGGGCCTCCTAAACAACAAAAAAATTGCAACAAAAAAATAGCCAGGCATTGTGGTGGGCACCTGTAGTCCCAGCTACTTGGGAGGCTGAGGCAAGAGAATCACTTAAGCCCAAGAGTTGG
>NW_003852441.1:10600980-10613323 GCF_000181295.1 Otolemur garnettii | reverse complement strand
ATTGTTGTTTGGCGGGTCCGGGCTGGGGATTCGAACCCGCCACCTTAGGTGTATGTGGCTGGCGCCTTAGCCGGTTGAGCTATAGGCACCGAGCCACAATTTCTACTTTATATCAGTCTTTAACAGGTCAAGGATACATGTTAGAATAGGTAAGTGGGCTGGGCATGGCAGCTCACGCCTATAATCCTAGCAGTCTGGAAAGCTAAGGCAGGTGGATCCCTTGAGCTCTGGAGTTACCAGCTTGAGCAGGAGTGAGATCCCCATCTCTACTAAAACGAGAAAAAACTAGCCCAGAGTAGTGGCAAGTATCTGTCTGTAGCCCCAGGTTCTAGGGAGGCTGAGGCACAAGGATCACGTGGGCCCAAGAGTTTGAGGTTGCTGTGAGTTATGATGATGCCAAGGCACTCTACTTAGGTGACAGAGTGAGACACTCTCAAAAAACTAACTCAAAAAAAAAAAAAAAAAAAAAAAAAGCTAAAGGAACAGCAAAACTGTGTAGCAAACAAGAGGCAAAAAGACAGAGTAATAAAAAAATTACCCAGTCCAAAAAAAGATATAAAGGGGAAAAAAAAAGAATGAAGGTAGGACAAAAAGAAAGTAATAAATCAGACGATGGATTTAAACTGAAATGTTTCAGCCATAAGATGTATATAAACTAATATTGTCAGATTCAGGACAAAAATAACAACTATAGGCAATTTGTAAGAGACACATCTTAAGTATAAAGACACAGAAAAGCTGAAAATAAGTTTTAAAAGCAATGAACCAAATAAACACAAATCCAAAATTTAAAAAATAGCTAATACTAATATGAGACACAGCTAACTTTGCAAGAAACACTAATCTTGACGATTCACCAGGAAAAAAAAGTCTGTCTTTGCATATATGTGATAGCATAGCTTCAGTATGTGCACAGCAGAACTGACAGAACAAAAAACAGAAAAGATTTTTTCGACTACTTACTAGTCGAACAAGCAGATTATAAATAAAAAACTAAGGACATATAAGACTGAACAACACTGCACATATAGAACCCTGCATCCAACAACTGCTCAACATACATATTTAAGCATGCAATGACCTTTTACCCATGTTGATCATATAATAGACCATAAAGGAAATCTAACAAATATTAAAGGATTTAAATCATTCAAGGTATGTTTTCTGACCAAGTGAGGATTGCAAGAGGGACGGGGGAAGTTATATTAGAAATGACAAAATAAACCCTAAAATGCCCTATGTTTAGAAATTAAGCCATTTACTACTTTGTTTTTGAGTCTCATTATGTCGCCCTCGGTAGAATGCCCAAGGCGTCACAGCTCACAGCATCCTCAAACTCTTGGGCTTAAGCGATTTTCTTGCCTCAGCCTCCCAAGTAGCTGGGACTACAGATGCCCACCACAACACCTGGCCATTTTTTTGTTGTTGCAGTTGTTATTGTTGTTTTAGCTGGCCCAAGCCGGGTTCGAACTCACCAACCTCAGTGTATGTGGCCAGTGTCCTACCCACTGAGCTACAGGCGCCACCCTAAGCAATTTACTTCTAAATAACATAAAAGTTCAAATAAAGCATCCTCATTATTTTAAACTGAATGATAATAAACACACATTAAAACTTGTAGACTACAGGTATGGGAGTACTTAGAATGAAATTTACAGCTTTTAAAGCACTTAGAGAGAATTACTGGCTATGGGGCCAAGTGTGGTGGCTCTTGTGTGTAATCCCAGTGCCCTGAGAGCCTATGGCTAGAGAATTGATTGCTAGAGGCCAGGAGTTTGAGATTAGCCTAGGCAATCTAGCAAGACTGTCACTACAACAAATTTAAAAATTAGCTAAGTGTGGGCCAGGCACAGTGGCTCATGCCTGTAATCCCAGCACTCTTGGAGGCCGAGGCAGGTGGGTTGCCTAAGTTCACAGGTTTGAGACCAGCCTGAGCCAGAGCAAGACTTTGTCTCTAAAAAATAGCTGGGCAATGGGTGGAGTCTGTGGCTCAAAGGAGTAGGGCGCTGGCCCCCATATGCTGGAGGTGGTGGGTTCAAATCCAGCCCCGGCCAAAAACTGCAAAAAATAAAAATAAATAAATAAAAATGATAAAAATTAAAAATAGCTGGGCATTGTGGCAGGCACCTATAGTCGTAGCTACTTGGGAGGCTGAGGCAAAAGAATAGTTGAGCCCAAGAGTTTGAGGTTGCTGTGAGCTATGATGCCATGGTACTCTACCAAGGGCAACAAAGTCTCTCTCAAAAAAAAAAAATTAGCTGAGTATGGCTGGGCATGGCGGCTCTCACCTGTAATCCTAGCACTCTGGGAGGCCAAAGAATTGGAAAAAAAACAAAATTAGCTGGGGATAGTGGTGTAAACCTAAAATCCCAGCTACCTGGGAGGGCTGAGGTAAGAGAATCACTTGAGCCCAAGAGTTTGAGGTTGCTGTGAGCTATGACACCATGGCACTCTACCTAGGGTGACTGAGACTCTGTCTCAAAAAAAAAATTTAGTTGAATATGGTAGCGTTTGCCTATAGTCCCAGCCACTCAGGAAGCTGAGGCAGGAGGAACATTTAATTCCAGAAATTACCGACTATTTCCCCACAAAGAAAACACTATTACTATTTTAAAAAGGAAAACACCAATCCCATCCCCAAACTCTTCCAGAGAACAAACAAGGATGAAATGTTTCCCAGCTGATTTTATAAACCAGCATAAATCTTTTTTCTTAGAGATAGAGTCTCACTCTATCGCCCTCGGTAGAGTGCCGTGGCGTCACAGCTCACAGCAACCTCCAACTCCTGGGGTTAGGTGATTCTCTTGCCTCAGCTTCCCAAGTAGCTAGGACTACAGTGCCCGCCTATTTTTTTGTTGTGAGTTGTCCAGGGGCTGGGTTTGAACCCACTACCCTCAGTATATGGGGCCGGCGCCCTACTCACTGAGCACAGGTGCCACTGAAACCAGCATAATCTTGATAGCAAAATATGATAAGGAAATTATAGGAGGAAAAAAATTTAAGTTAATCTCACTGATCAATATAGATACAAAAACCCTAAACAAAATATTAACAAAAATAATTGAGTATTCTCTCTCTCTCTCTACATATATATAGATATGTATGTATACATATATGTAAAGAATACTTGGTCCTTGCAAGTTTAATTTAACACTCAAAAATATACATAATTTGCCACAATAACAGCATCACAGGAAAAAAGATCACACTATCATTATCAAATGGAAAAACATCTGATAAATTAACATGCACTCAGGATTTTTAAAAAAGCATCCATTTGGGATAACAACTATGAATAGAGAAAAACTCCATAGGAATAGAGGAAAACTATAGCAAATATCATTCTTAATGATGAAATATTTGTTAAAAAACGTTCCTTCGGAGATGAGGAATAACATAAGAATGCCGCTGGGTGTGGTGGCTCACGCCTGTAATCTCAGCACTTGGGAGGCTGAGGTGGGTGGATTGCCTGAGCTCACGAGTTCGAGATGAACCTGAGCAAGAGCAAGACCCCAACCCCGTCTCTAAAAAATAGCCAGGAATTGTGGTAGGTGCCTATAGTCCCAGCTACCTGGGAGGCTGAGGCAAGAGAATCACTTGAACCCAAGAGTGTGAGGTTGCTGTGAGCTAAGATGCCATGGCACTCTACCAAGGGTGACCAAATGAGACTTTGTCTAAAAATAAAGAATGCCTTTGGATACCATTCAATTAAAAAAAAAAAAAAAAAGACTGCACCAAAGGTACTACCCAGTGTGATAAAGCAAGCAAAAGAAATATGTAAGAAATGGAAAAAAATAATAAAACTATTTGTAGACAACACAAGTGTGTTCACAGAAAATCCAAAAGAATCTTCAGCTAAGCAATTATAAAAATTAAGTAAACTTAGGCAACCATATATGAAGTCAATACACAAAAAAATTAATTGTATAAAACACAGTATTTCTATATAACAGTAATAATTATGTACATATTATGCATATACGATATGTATTATAAGGACAAAATTTAAAACACCATTAAAATAATATCTGGGCTGGGCTCACACCTGAATCCTGGAGGCCAAGGAAGGAGGATCACTTGAGCTCAGGAGTTTGAGCCACCTGAACAGCATAGCAAGACCCCATCTCTACAAATTTAGTAAAAAAATTAGCCAGCCATAGTGTCATGTCCCAGTTACTCAAGAAGCCAAGGCAGGAGGATTCCACAAGCCCAGGAGTTTGAGGCTGCAGTAGGCTATGATGATGCCAGTGCACTCCAGACTAGACAACAAAGTGAAACTAGTGTCTCAAAAAAAAAAAAAAAATCAAAATTCTAACAGGGCGTGAGTGTAAATGAAAAACTGACAAGTGGACTCTAAAATTATATTGAAATGCAAAGGAACTGACAACCAAAACAATGCTAAAAGGCCAGTTGTGGTGGCTCATGCCTGTAATCCTAGCACTCTGGGAGGCCAAGTCAGGTAGAACGCTCAGGAGATCAGCCTAAGCAAAAGTGAGACATCATCTCTATTAAAAATAGGAAAACTAGCCAGGCATCATGGTGGGTACCTACAGTCCCAGTCCCAGCTACCAGCAAGGCTGAGCCAAGAGGATCACCTAAGCCCAGGAGTTTGAGGGTGCTGTGAGCCATGATGACACCATGGCATTTCAGCCAGGGAAACAGAGTGAGACTCTGTCTCAAAAAAAAAAAAAAAATCCTGAAGAACAAATGAGAAGACTTACCAGACTGGACACTAAAACATATTACAAAGTTGTAATAATTAAGAAAATGTAATGTCCAAAAGTTAAGCACAGACTCATGAAACAGAATAAAAAGTCAAGAACATATTTATGAATACCTGATTCATAACAAATGTAGCACTTCAGAGCAGTGGAGAAAGGACTTATGTTTCAGTAAATGGCACTGGGTCAATTAGACAGTTACCCCACACCATACACAAAATCCAATTCCAGATAAAATTAAGGCTGATGCTAGGAAAATTATTAAATTCCCTTCTCTTCTGGCTTCAAATTGCGTTCAGCAGATGGGAGATATCAGCAGGAGACTGAGTGTGAGAGAAGATCAGGATATTTATCTCCCAGGCTCTCTTTCTGCCAATTAGCATGAGCTGCCTGCATCCCTCTAAGAAAGGCCACAGCTCCCAGCAGGTAGCCTTCTCCATTCAGCTACCCTGTCCAGGTTGAAGTTGCACCTCTTTCCTATTACTTCATTAAAGATCAAGATGTATCAAGGGCTCTCAGCCATCACCTCAGTATCCCAATACTGGCTGCGCTATCCCTGATTTGTTTTTTAAATTCCACCTACATTTGTAAGTTTTCCTTTTATTAAACTCTCAAAATACCTCATTTGAGAGGATTCTGTTTCCTGCAGAGACTGACTCAATGAGGCATTATCTAGACAAGCTGAAGTCAGATATGTACAGCCTATCATCTAGCAATTCCACTCCTAGACATACACTGTACAGGAAGGCACACATATATATGTGCACCAGATATGTAAGGGCCATTCATTGAGGCAATGCTCACAGTAGGACCAGACTGGAAGAAAGACAAATATACAAACAGTTGAGAAATTGAATTTGTTAATCTTACAATGCAATGATATATTCCATGAAAAATGAATAAACTACTCAATTTTTTTTTAATTTCAGGGCTCTTTTACATTCTTAGAAACTATTAAGGACCCTAAAGACCTTTTGTTTTATATAAAATATGTAAAGAATTTTTTAAATGTTCATTCATTTTAAAACAACAATATATTACATGCTAGCATAAATAATATTTCTTGCAAAAAGTAACTTTCTGTTTTTCCAAAACAAAGTGAGAGGAGCGTTTTATATTTTTGCAAAACTTTTATTATTTGGCTTAATAAAAACAGTTCAATTTTCATGACTGCTTTTCTACATTCAGGCTATAGTGATACGTTGTTTTGGTTGAAGCACATAAAGGAAATCACTCTTACACAGATATTTAGTTGGAAAAGAGGAACATTTTAACAGCATTTCACATAACTGTGATTATTCATCTTTGATACTACCAAAACTTAATAAATGATAGTTTTTTAAAGATTAAACGCAATATAGCACCTGAAACTCCTATCAGTGAACTCATCATATTCTGTTATATCAAAATCCACTGGCTTATCTCACATATTGCATGAATCTTTCACCCATGCCTGATTTTGTAATATCATGCGTACACCAATTGGAAAAACCCTGCTTGCTAAATTATTCAAGTCTTTCACATAATGACATTTCACTACAGGACATCAAAAAAACCCACAACCAAACATTTTCTTAAAGTTCATGGTAGTAGGTTCAAATTTCCTAAAATTGTAATTTTCATGTAAAAACTCAAATCTTATCATTGGCAACAAATATAGTCAGTTGTTTTCTTTGAAGTGACAAGCTCACTTTGTTCATTTTCAAGAAAATGTCAGCCAAATACTTCTGTATGAGTAACCATAGTTTATCTATCAGTCATTTTAACAAATGAAAACAGTGTTCTATTAAAAAAGTAACAAGATTAGCTTGCAACTCAAATAACAAAACACACGCTCTTCCTTAAGGCAACCATCATACAGCAGAAGTGCTTTGTGCATACTTAGCATTTCATCACACAGAATATTAAAAAGACACATTCTCAAGGGTTGAGATTTAATAAAATCAATCATTTTTCCTGCTTTATCAAGGACATTCTTGAGTGAAACGTGATCTTTTAAACTGCCAATAAATGGCAGTGAGAAATAAAATGATTACTGATACAGTCTGGGGTCACTGCCTTTATTCATGATAAGGTGTCAGAAGTTTTAATCATAATTGCTTTTGCACCATCAGTATAAATATCAACAGTGAAAAGGGCAAATAACATTTTGGTATTATTATGAAAATAGTTTTGACCTCTCAGATCCCCTGAGAGGGTTTTGGGAAATCCTAGAGGTTCACAGACCACACTTTGAGACCTACTGAATTATAATAACACAAAACAACAATGTGGATAAATCTTGACCATATAATCCAGAGGGAAAACAAACAAGCAAAAAACAGACACAAAGGCTATACACTAAAAAATCTGTCTATATAAAAATTCAAAACCAGGCAAAACTAAACCAGATTATTTATGGACGCATACTTAGTTTATAAAACAACGTTGGGAGATCTTAACACACTTCTCTCCGTAACTGATACATCAAGCAGATGAAAATTAGGAAGGTTATGGAAGATGTGAACAAACACAACTAACAAATTTTTTTTTTTTTTTGAGACAGAGCCTCAAGCTATCCCCCTAGGTAGAGTGCCATGGCATCACAGCTCACAGCAACCTCCAACTCCTGGGCTCAAGCGAGTCTCCTGCCTCCGCCTCCCAACTAGCTGGGACCACAGGCGCCCGCCACAATGCCTGGCTATTTTTTGGTTGCAGCCATCATTGTTGTTTTGGCGGGCTTGGGCTGGATTCGAACCTGCCACCTTAGGTGTACGTGGCTGGTGCCTTAGCCACTTGAGCCACAGGCGCCGAGCCAACAACTAACAAACTTAATCCAACGGCCATATAGAGAACCCTACACACAAAAGAATACACATTCTTTACAAACATGTTATAATACTCATAAGAACTGGCAATATACCACGCAAGTCTCAACAAAAACAAGGAACAATATAATACGGACAATATTCTTTGGTTGCAATACAATTATATTAAAAATCAATAATAAAAAGAACTTTTAAAAAGCCAACATTTGTCAAATTTTAAAAGTATGCTTTTAAATGGTTCATTGGTTAAAGAAATCATAATAGAAATTAGGAAATATTTACGAGTGAATAATAAAAATACAACACAACACATACACACAACACACACAACAGTGCACATTGTAAGGTGAGCTTACACAGAAACTTGTAAGGTGAGCTAAAACAGGAGATGCTTACAGTTTTAAATAATTTTATTAAAAAAGAAGATGAAAATTCATGACCTGAGAATTTGGAGGTCAGAGAGACTAAATCCAAAGAAAATATAAAGAAAGAACATAATTAAGCCTGTTAGCAACCTAACTTGTTTAAATGAATTTATGTCATCTCTTAACTATAGCGATATGTCCAAAAGGTACTACCCAAGCTGTTATAGCATCTCAGTACCTCAGTACCTATCACAGTACCTCAATCGATCAATCTCAACTGACTATTTAACTGCAAAGCCCAGTGAAGATTCATCATGATGCTGACCACCACGTGGCTCTCTCCAGCCCCATTCTCCTAACAAGACTTCTTTAGAGTCAAGTGACCCAACTAGAATCTTAGGTAAGAACACTTTCTCTCCACCAACTAATTGAAGATATGATCTCTCCAAACTCCCCATCTCTGTTGTGACCTTAATACTCTGAGAAAAACCGAGATCCTTCTGTTGGTAAAAACCAAGGAGGCTGTGCTTTGAAAAGAAACTAACTCAGAAATTCACTCAGATTGTCCTTGAGTTAAGTTGGGGGTGTGGAGTGAATAAAATTCAGTAAAAATTACCTGTAAAATCTCAGAGTTATCATGAAGAATGGCTACAAATAAACTGCCATCTCCTTCATTCCTTCCCTTTGACAACCACAGTCTCCTTCCCTTTTCTGTTTATCTCCTCTCTCTCCTGACTGCAGTCACCTACATCTAAAGGAGTGGATCAGAGTGAGGGCTCTGGCAGAAACCCAGCCTCATTCCTTTGCATACTGTCCTCACAATTTTTTGGTGGTGCCATTTCCAACCCTTTGCGAATCCCTGCTCTGGGTTTCATCCAAATTGACCCACTTCTCGAATCTCAGATATTGATTTTACTTTCTGACTATAACCTTTTAATTTTCCAGTTTTTTCACTCCCTCACCCCCATTAACCCTCTTCTTCAACATCATTAAATACTCCAGCCCTTGCTCCATCGGCCCCTTCCTTACTAGACTTCTACTCCTACCTAAAACCAGGACTCCAAAGACAAGCAGTGAATGACCTGTGGCAGCAAAGAAGATTCAAAGCTCCTCTCCTACACAGACCTAAAGCAATCCCACAGTCTGGCAAAATCACACTCTAAAACAAAAATGCAGTCACCTTACAAGTGGTTATTCGGTCTCAGCCGAATTCTTTCTCTTTTCTTTTCTTTTTTTTTGAGACAGAGTTCCACTTTGTCACCCTTGGTAGAATGCTGTAGCATCACAGCTCACAGCAACCTCAAACTCTTGGGCTTAAGTGATTCTCTTGCCTCAGCCTCCCCAGTAGCTAGGACTACAGGCGCCCACCACAATGCCCAGCTGTTTTTTTAGAGATGTGGTCTCACTCATGCCCAGGCTGGTCTCGAACCATGAGCTCAGGCAATCTACCCACCTCAGCCTCCTTACAGTCATGAGCCACCACACCCAGCTTCTCTCTCTTTTTTTTTTTTCAGGTTCTGCAGGACTTATAAGGGCTTCCACTTTTATTCTGGGAGAAATGGGGAAGATTTGGAAGGCTTCAGGCTGAAGAGGGACATGATCTGATTCATGATGTAGGAAAATCCTTTCTTTCTCTTTTTTTAAGTGATGATGAATGAGGGTTGTTTTTATTTTCTTCTATTGTTGACATGAAAAAAATTTGACTGTTTGAGAAGATCTAAAATTGGGGATAGAGCTTTGCCCCATTTATACTAAGCCAGCTGCATTCTCAGAGCTATTCTCCTGTCGTTTTCTTATGCTTGCCATCTTCTCTCTCCAAGTCTCTTCCACTCTCCTCAAACCACCTTCCTACCCCTGAGGCTGCCTCTCATTCTCCTGCTTTATATCCTACTTCATAGAGAAGAAAAAGGGGGTGGGGGCATCAGGCTTGACTGAAACTGCTCTGACAAATGTCATGAACGAATTATTCTTTTCACATCACCAGCTCCTTCCCACCAGTCAGACTCCAGGTCAAATGCTACCTTCTCAAAGAGCTCGTCACTGACCCACCATGAAGAGCTGGCCTCCTGCTCGCTTGATCCCATGGCCCTGTTTCACTTCCTCACAGGCCATTTATGAAGGCAGGGACACGGCCAGTCTTGTTTACCTATCACTATCCCTAGCACCTAGATGACAGCAGGTCAGTAAATATTCCTGAAATAAACTATTCCTATGAGAAAACTAGCTTTGAATTACTCACAAGCTTTAGTAGCACACTCCTTACGTAAAATTCAACCACCCTTTTCTAATTTTGAACTCTGTCAACTTTCCTACTTCCCTTCACTTTAAGTCCCATCTAAGCTATCTTCTGCAAAATCACTGCCATCTTCATCTATCAGCCCTTCAAACCTATTTTGTCATTTCAGAATTTTTTTATTATCTGGCTTGCATTTTTCTACTCTACCTTAACCCTTATTACTATAAGTCACTTCCATATTGTCAGCAAGTGACACAGTGACTGTGACATATGTGTCAGGAACTAACCACAGCCTCAATCTTAACCCTGAACTGTTTCCTCTTAAAAACCTCAGCATTCATCCTTTCTTCTTCCCTGCACCCAATAAAACTGTTCTTGCTCTTCGACCTCTAAGCTTGCAGCCTCTCTGCTTTATACTCCTGGATATGCACTTGATTTTCTACCATTTTGCTATATGTATCTTCCTATAATAATGCAACTCTCACTACCTTTTTTAACTTCCTGGTCTTTCTAACCCATGCTCTTTCCCACCTTACTGTGCTCCAGGCTACTTCTCCAGACCAGCATTTCATTATGTTGAATTGCAGATTGGAAGATGTAACACATTAAATGCCACATGTGTTGTGTAACTTAGCTAGTTTTGAGCCTTAGGCTTAGTGAACCATATATAACTCACACGTCTCTTGATCCAATAAAACACCGTGACCCCAAAGAAAAAAAGTGTGGCAGTCAATGTGTTAAGTTTAAGACGTGAAAATTTAAGGTAAACTAAGACTTGGGTAAACAAGAGATAATCCTACTATCTAGATCTAGAAACAGCAGTGTTAAACAGAGAATGTGGGAATTCAACAGTCTCATTAGATTACAGATGTACAATTTACATTAATTCCCAGCCACCACTTCACATGATTATGTGGGGAAAAATACTTACATAGATAAGTCCTGAATAGTAGCGATCCTTCAGGTTATGTAAAACAGAAGCTTCATTCAAGCATGTCAATTCTGCCATATCCTCCACCTTTGAAAACTTAGGTGGGTTCATCTTCTGAATGTCATCTTTGTTGACCATTGCTTTCTTTCCATTCTCTGCCAACTCCACCATAACTTCATCTCCCCGTTCTTCTTTGATACTAGCTGCCTCAAAACCATGGCGTTCTGATGGAATCCACACTAGCTTTTTAGCCGTCCAATCAGCTTGAGTGGCAGGGTTGTAGATGACAGCCCTGTCCACGAAGAGATACCTCTCTGGATCCTCAAGTCCAGTTCTCTGTGCCATTGTAAACAGAAGGATCCAAGAGCAATCGCCTCTATGAGAAGTGAAGGAAGACAAAGTTAGATGTTTAAGAAATACAAAATAAAGCATAAACTCTGAGTTAAGGAGCTGGGGTTTTCTTCTTCATGGCCATACTAACCAAGTGTCCAAGGTAAATTGTGGGAGTGACCACAAATTATGACTCTGGTTGTCTGATGACCACTCAAGATTTGCCCTCAGTTACTAATGGATTAAGAACAGGCCAAAGGAAAAAAAGTGCCCATTGACTTTTTTTTCTCTTCATCTCCTCTTTCACCCCTCACCACAAATTAAACAGGGAGTTAAGAAGGAAAAGGAGAAAGAAAAAATAAAAATAAAAAGGCATAATGAAAGGTCCATGAAGTGGTATCAGAATTAGTGTGACCACAGGCAACAGCCACAAAAACCCATCATTGCCAGGAGAGTAAAGAATCAGGTCTAAAACATGCCTGCCATTCTGCCTTCAGACAACAGATTCAAAATTCTTCCTATGAATACTCTCAATCAATCCCCCTATAAACTTCTTCAGGGCCTCATGTGGTCTTAATGTAACCAAATGGGGCCACAAAAGACAAGTGTAACTTAGCTTTACGGAACAGCATTTCAGGGACGTGGAGGTAGCTGTCCAGGCCTCCACTCCCACCGTGCAGATGCTCCTACCCGATCACCTCATCAGCATTCCACTATTCATCAAGACTCATTCTCCACGCTGACCTCTTACCTGTAAACAGACTCCAATGTGCTTATGCCTTCCCACTAGAGCAGTATTTTTCAACTTTTTTATGTCATGGCACACTTGAACCTAGTTAAACTTCCATGGCATACTTAAATTATGTTGATCAAAAAAAAAAAAAAAAAGCCAGTAAAGAATATATTGGCTCAGTGCCTGTGGCTCAAGTGGCTAAGGCGCCAGCCACATACAC
>NW_003852441.1:10577765-10600486 GCF_000181295.1 Otolemur garnettii | reverse complement strand
GTAGTCCCAGCTACTTGGAAGGCTGAGGCAAGAGAATTGCTTAAGCCCAAGAGTTGGAGGTTGCTGTGAGCTGTGATGTCACAGCACTCTACCCAAGGTGACAGCTTGAGACTCTGTCTCAAAAAAAATAAAAATAAAGTAATGGCCCAGAAGCAAACATAAAAGTCCAAATACAGTCTGACCAGTGCAGGAAAAAACAAACAAACAAAAAAAGAAACAATTAACAAGGAACCCTTAACCACATTGAGGAAAGTACTGATTCTGTGACTTTCACAATTTTAACGGATCTCAAGACCTCACTGGTTTAGTTAGCACTCATTTACTGCTGGTTCATAAGGGGCTACTAGAGAAAGCTGCATACACACTACCGCTAAGCTATGTCTCTTCCTCAACTTGTGCAACTGACAGGATTTTGCATTCATCATTCACCTTTCTGATGTGATGCACCATTTCTGCCTGACAATGTCTTTTTGGAATTCAATACTATCTTACACCTTTTTACTATTGCTATAAATTCCAAGTTATTATAAATTTCATAGGCACGGTTTCCATGATTTTATTCAAATAAATACAAGAAACCAACTGAGTACCTACTCTAGGCTATCAAATCCCCCCAACTTCTCACCTCCTTCTATCCCACTCCACCCAGCCAAAAATCCTGGGGTTTCTTTGCAGGCAAGAGGATAGATGTAAGTCATCAACTGTAGACTGTAAGAGAAATCATAAAGTAGTCCAAACTTCTTAAGAGATTCTTAACCTTGAACCTTGAGTCCAAAGGTAAATTTTAAGCTCCATGAAATCCCTGAAATGGTATAAAAATGTTATGTATTTAGTGTGTGTATATGTGTTCTAAGGAGAACACCTGTAACTTTTTTTAAGAGTTTCTATGTGCTAAAAGATTAATAAAGTACAGACCCCAGCCCTTTAACCCCTAACAATAATTTCCCAGAATTAAATAGCTAAGATGCTTCAGAAATCATTTGTTACAATGTAATGCATTCCAAACACTCATGCTCTAGAGTAGCAGTTCTCAAATTCCCATATGCATCACCAGTACTTGGAAGGTTTATGAAAATACGGATTGCTGGGTCCCTCCCCAGTTCCTGATGCACTAGGTCTGGGGTAGAGCCCGAGAATTTGCATTTCTAATAAGTTCCCAGATGCTGCTGGTGGTGCTGGTCTGGGGCCACACTTGACAACCCCTCCTCCATAGTTCTGTGGTTGCCATGGTGAGCCACTGTCACTAGTAGGTATGCTGGGGTAGGAAAAGTGGTTGGAAACCAATGATCTAGACTAATTCATAACACGATTTTAAAAATATGTGGATGTTCTAAAGGTTATAGAATTGGATAAAACAAAAATCACAAAACATGTGACTAATGTTACTTGACATCTACAAATAAAACAAAACTTGCATTTATCTTCTCCGGTATCCTCCTGGGAGAGGGCAATACAGAAAACATTCATGGGCATGCTACATTCTGAAGAACAGTTTCAAAAGCAAATTACCAGAACAGGTCTAATCACACTATTAACTAATCTTCTCTTCCCAACTTAAAAACTGCACACTGGTAAGAAGAAAGGAAGAGCGGCTCAGAGGTAGAAAACATCCTAGGTGAAATTTAAGGCCAAATAATTGGATACCCATGCTGCCTTTCGGAAGGACAGGGTCTATTAAAAGGAAAAATATCCAACTGTAACAAAAGCTGGTAAGTTACCCTTCTTCTTAAGTACAAACTGCATATCCTACACAGCACATAGGAAATGCTTGCTGTCAGCAGGCACATGCATATTCTTTAATTTTACTTTAGTCATGCTTAAGTTTAGTGACAGACCATAAATAAAAATTACTTATTTCTAGGATCAGCAAAAGTTGATTATATATTTTAAAATTATTTTATCAAATCAGGACATTTTAAATTTATCAGTACATTTTCTAGGTGGGGAAATGCTTATAATTTAATATATTTTTAAAAAACAGTAAATCACAAAAGTGTACTCAAAGCACACTCTCAATTTTGTGGGGGAAAATTACATATACACATGTGTTTTATTAAAAAAAAAAGGAATGAATGTAATTCACTGGGTCTTTACTGGGTAGGAGGCTTACAAATTACTTTCACTTTTTCAGATTCTTCCACAACTAAACAGTGTGAAGATAGCTACCTGTTCCTTGTCATATCTCAAGCGCTTAGCCTTGTCCCCGGTATGTACGGAGGATCTGTACCTACTGGTCAATATTTACACGTATGCTCCCTACCCTCACATGAACCTCAACTTCTCCACAACCAAAAACCAACTATTCCTTAACTCCTGACCCAAATGCTACCCTTTCAGAAGTTCTTTTCAGGTCACTCAGGCTATTTAATCCTTCTCCTTCTCCTAACATTTTGTAGTGTACAGCTGACATTCTTCTTGCCCTACCTTGCCTTGCACCATAGGGCTTCACAGGTAATAGGTGCTCATATTGTTGTTTATTAGATTGATAGAGTCCACGAGGCCAATGAAGACGTTTTGTTCAGTTTAACTCTTTACTTGTGATTGTCAAATATGTTGTATTTTTTTTTTTACTGCGTTGTACATCTGGTACCCAATCTGAATAATACTGATGTTTAACAGTGCACCACTCTCAAATGCTTTGCCTTGCTGAAAGAACAATACTACAATTTTTAAAATAGCTAATACCACTGTTACACATCACTTATCATGGCCAGGCACTATTCTAAGCAGTTTCCATATACCAACTCTAAATTCTCACAACAGTGCTATGAGGTAGGTACTGTTAATGTCTTCATTTTATAGATAAAGAATCTGAGGTATAGAGAAAGTCAATAACTGGTCCAAGTCATATAGCTAACAAGTACCAGAGATGGGTTAAACTCAGAGTCCAGCTCCAGAGTACATGCTACAAAGACGGAAGGTGAAAACAGAGGAAATTTGGAAGGGCATGTAGAACACGATATACTACTTCTCCACTAAATAAAAACCCTATCAATTATGGCTTAAAGATTGTGAACACAATCTGGCAAAGGCTTTATATTTTGTAGAAAAATGCCTGTACTTAGGAATAAAAGGAACAAACAGCAACCTCTTTGTAGCAGACATAATCTGAGATTACTGGTATCATCTGAAATAACAATTATAATTAAATCATTTATCTGTGTATGAATTAGCCCCCTACAGAGCCAAAGTTTCTGTCCCTTACAGTGGTTTGACATATACCCTGGGGCCCCTCCACCAAGGTCATTTTTCTTTTCCAAAGAAATGCCACCCAACAAACTTCTCCACTGCTTCCTAGCACCTATGTAGATATGGATGGAGGAAAATGACTCAATTTTAAGAACAGCTTGCGCCCATACTGAAAGGCAAACAAAAATGATGGATAAATTATGCATGACAGAGCATCACTCTATAACAGATAAAATAGAACCAGTTTGTGTAATGCTGCCATTGAGGTCACTTACTGGCCCACTATAGGCTGGGTCAGTCTGATAACTTATCAAAATTGTGCTTAACCAAATGATCACAAACACAAACCAAATACAAAAGGCCACTATTGCTATTTATGGCTTGCCCCATTTCCCAATCAATACCTTTATACTATATTAAATATTCCTAAAACTTGGATCCAACATCAGGAATTTTAATTCCTCAAATTAAACAAAGTACATAAATAGTTGAAGCATATATATAGTCTTCTACGCTGCAACATGCCCTTCAAAATTTCCTCCATCTCACCTTCCATCCCAGCTGTCTTCATTGTAATGATTTCCCTAAGGAACCCAAATAAAAAGCCAGGCTCTCCAGGGTCACATCCCTCTGCTGCCAAAGCTCGTGCTATATCACACAATTACACCATATGCTTTCTCCAGATAAGGACGGAGAAGAACTGAATTTAAGATGCAGAAGTAAGGAGATGCATAAAATGGCCACTTTTCCAGAACCCGAGACAGATAGGGCATACTTGAATATCAGAAGCATAGCACTAAGAGAATAATTAATAAAGGCAGACTTATGAAGGAGATTAAACAATAAATAGATTATAAAGTTTTCCAGAGTGAGATACTATCAAGAATAATTAAACCTCACTCAAAGAATCCTCAGTTTCAATGCTAAAAAACAAAATCTCAGCAAAGCCAAAGTATTTTATTTGGTATTATATTATTCAGTGAAAACAGCAGTCTTTGTTTCATCTGCAGTCTGGATCTACCCCGCCTGCTTCCCCCCACCCCACCCCACCCCCTTCCATCCACCGCAGTGATCTTGAAGGGAGCTGCAGAGGCCCTAAGAAACAGAGATAACGGTCGTAGACACAGGCCACGTTACTCAAACCTCACCAGCCCAGGTCAGACCCGCGGAGTCGCCAACCTCTTTCCTAAGGCCCTAGTTCCCAGGCAGGCCCGGTCGGGGGCGTCCCGCGTCCCCGGGCTGCATCCGCCCACCACAGGCCCACAAAGCCCCCGCAAATGCCAGGACTCTGCGGCTTCAACTTCCCTCTGACCCAATTCCAGACTGATTTTATGGGATCAGGGTGTGACCTCGACTGCAGAAAGCTAGGAAGACTGCGGCGAGCCATTCCCAGCTCTCTTACACAATAAAGGGATCCCGAGGCGAGAGCTGACCCTCCCCCCGGCCGCCCTGCAGCAGCGCGCCCCCGCCACATTTCCCGCCTCGCTCCCCTAAACCGCCCGGGCCTCGCCAGGCGTCCACCCCGGCCCTGGCGGTCCACAGGGCGCGCTGTACAACGCCCCCCTCCCGCCTTCCTTGTCCAGCGCCAGCAAAGTCCGACCCTCCCCGCGCCCTCGACAGGCTCCGGAGCCCCGCGCCCGCCGCGCGCTCCCCTGGCCGCGGAGAGGCGCTGCCCTCGCGTCCCTCCTCCCCACAGGTCCGGCGCGCGCCGCCCGCCCCCAAGCCCTCCGCAGACCCCTCTACCTGGCCTGGGGGACCCGGCCCGGCCCGGCCTAACTTACCCGGGGGCCCTTCCTGTCCAGCTCCCACACACACACACACTGGGATGACGCTTTCCAGCCCACCCAAAATCCCCTCCCATCCTGGGAGGCAGACAGGCTGGCGGAGCACCCCAAGACCACCACCAGGGCACTGGCCCCAAACCCCGCGACCCCAGGTATCCCACACAAGAGAACCTGGTCTCCACATCTCCCTCCCTAGATCTCCATCCCCAGCCCCCAAGGGGTCGCTATCCTGCACACCCAGGCCTGGATCCCTACAGGGGTCTCATTCTCAAGGACCTCATTCCCTACCTCTTCAGGGGTACTCCATCTCCACACACTGGGGTTCCATTTACCCTCGCCCAGGACCCTGCTCGCATTAGCCTAAGGTCTCTGCAGCACAAACCCTCCCGCCCAGAATCCCCTCTGACTTCCACAGCTCCCGCTTCAGCTCCGTTCCTGCTCCTCAGAGTTGCCCAGTCCCCCTAGTCCGGGCTTTGTCCCTCCTCTAATAAACCGTCCCCCTACGCGGGCCGCAGCACTGGGACCCCGGCAGCCGCACGTCTCACCTTCAGCCGAAGATGGTGGCGCCAGCGCACGTCCCCAGCCGCGACCACAGATCCGGCGCTTCAGTCCCAAACCCACCGCTGCCTCCGCCGGGCTCCTTTAGCACTGCCGCTTGGGGCTGCTCCACCCACTCCCACCCTCATTGGGCCAGCTCCACGCCCATCACCGCCGCCCCCAGACCCACTGGTCCGTTTGCGCGCCCATCTCCAAGGGAAGACGTTAGCAACCCGAACGAAGCTACCTTCCCGAGTCCGCTCCCTCCACCCACCTGGAAAGATGCTCATTGGCTCCCACTCCCAGCCCAGGCCATGGAGACCCCCATCTCATAGGTTGGTCCTCACGCCCATCATGGATTCCGGGAGGTGCGGCCGGGGCAGTGGCGGGCGATTGGCTGGCTCGGGCAGAGATGGACAGCTGAGGCTAGCTGGGCGCTGTGCGATCCCGCGAGGCAGCGGGTGTGGACTCTACTGTGGCTAGCTCGCTCCGCTGGCCCGAACTGTGCGGACCATGGGGCAGGTGTGCCGTAGCAGGAGTCGCCAGCTCGGAGTGAACTCGCCTAGCCCTAGCGCTGGGCCGCTGATTCAGCACATTCGAGTGCTTGGTCGCTGCTTCTGCTTGTCGCAGCCGGCATGTCCCGCAGCAGGACCGGCTTCCACCGCGGAGACGCGGGCCCCCGGCTCTGCCTGCAGGGGCGGGGCAGAGCGCGGTCCAGAGGCCTGACGTCACCCCCGGGGCTGCAGGGGGTGGGGTGGGGTGCGAGCCGCAGCTCCGCGACTCACCTGCAGTGGGGGAAGGGACACAAGGGGAGGGGTGCAGCTCCGCCCATGCGCCTAGCCTTTGCTGGGGCTCGGGCTCTGGTCAGCGATTTGGCCACTCTCCGGACCCTGGCTCCCAAGCTTGACGGTGCCGGAGTCGGCCGGGCTCAGGACACCCACTGAAGCCGCTGTTTTGGTGTTGGGGGGAGGGGCCTCCCTACTCTACCTCCAAGCAGGGCTGAGATTCCAGAGGAGAGCTGACCTTGGAGAGACTTGGCAAAAAGGCTTCATTCATTCATTCATTTCTTCATTTCTTCGTTCATCAAGTAGAATTCCCGACTTGAGAGGAGCAGGATTCCTGCAGGGCTGTCATATCCCCTATGGCCTGTGAACTTTTCAAGGGCCTTATAAAACGTGTGCGATAGGGCGATGGGGGGATAATAAAATGGCCCCAAAATAAGGAAGGGAAACTGGAAAAATCGAAGATTTTAATATTTAGTGAAACATCTGCAAAATACAGTCAACTGCAACACAACTGTTACATAAGTATTTAGAAATAACGTCTAAAATACATGAACAAAATAATTTGTTCTTATAAAAACTGAAGATTATCAAAATCCTTTTTTAAAATTACGGCAAGATGAAGTTATTAAATATTGGCTAGGGGTGCATTTTAATACATGGGATATGATGTATTTGCCTAAGCCTAGGAAACTTCTAGGCTGTCAAAGAGTGAATAAAAGAAAAAACAAAACAAGGCAGGAAGTGATAAGGAAGGGTTGGTGGAATTCGGAGGAGGCTCCAAAGCAGCTGAGTGCAGAGTCCTTCCTGGGGAAGTCCAAATCAGGCTCGGCATTGTCCTTTGTCCTAGTAGGTCTGGTCCCCCACCCCCACCTACCCACTGGAATAGCTGCCCCTTGTCCAGGTGTCTTGTGACTTGGCTTCATAAAGAGGACTGTCCTTCATGTATAGTAGTCCACATGGAGTATGAGTATAGTTTACAATATATGTGAATGGTTTTCCTCTTCTGAATTTTTAAATGTGTTTAGAAAAGACCCAGGACTCCATCTCTAAGGTCTGAGTTTCGGCTTTATCAGTCGCCAAAGTCATTTCTCAATACAGTATTACATGCTTAGCAAATCCACATGCAAATAACACTGTAAGTTGCTGACTCCGTGGTTTCTCATAATTTTAAAACAAACTCAGTGGACCATCAGAAGAGGAGGGCAAGATGTTCACTAGAATTAAACATCATAAAGACATTATTCATGATGAAAAATTAATAATAAGGAGAATGGCCCCAAATATATCTCTAGGCTTGGTGTCTATCCGGCACTTGGGCTCTATATTTTCAATTGCCTGCTAGACATCTCTACCTTCATGGTAGGGAAATTTGCTGAAACAGTAGACTCCAAACCTATTTTCTATTTCCACTTTCCCATCACTCAAACTCTCCCTCTTCCCAACTTCCCTTTGTCTTTTAGTAAAACCAGTTTTGAAACTTAGATTCCTTCTTCTCCCTTGCTCCCACACCTAGTCCCTCTATCTCTATCATCTAGCTCAGGCCTGCTCCTCTGACTCTAATTTCACCTATATAGTTCCATCCTAGAATTTCCTACCATTTTGGCAAGGAAAACACAGGATTTAGAACCACTTAGTCATGACTTTGAATCCAACCTTGCTGCTTACTACGTGTGTAACCTTTCACAAATTACTTAGCCTCATCTCTGAGAAAGGCATATACCTAAAGGACTTATTAATGAAGATGTAATATGATGATTTCTTGGGAGGGGGGATGTGGCATTATAACTAAGTAGGTTGGCTCGGCGCCTGTGGCTCAAGCGGCTAAGGCACCAGCCATATACACCTAAGGTGGAGGGTTCGAATCCCCAGCCTGGATGCCCAACAACAATGATGGCTGCAACTAAAAAATAGCTGGGCGTTGTGGCGGGCGCCTGTGGTCCCAGCTACTTGGGAGGCTGAGGCAGGAGACTCGCTTGAGCCCAGGAGTTGGAGGTTTCTGTGAGCGAGATGCCATGGCACTCGACCCAGGGGGACAGCTTGAGGCTCCGTCTCAAAAAAAAAAAAAAATAACTAAATAGGTTGAAAATGGGTTTTTTCTAATATACAAGTTCATTACAAAAGAGTGAGAAATTCTCCTCCTCTCTCCATAGTATAAGAATTTTTTACTGGCAATCTAGGCTGCTTTACCCGCAGAAGAAAAAGTTCGCAAATCATTGTTTCATAGGGTCCAGGTCATAAGTCCAAATGTGTTTCCTCAGGGCAGTTCCAGCCCATGAATGTGTTTTGTTCCATCTGTACAGGACTGATATGCAGCATTTGTTTTTAGTTGAATAAATTCCAACATTTAAAAATCAAGCGCCAACCCACATTATTAGCCATTAGGGAAATGCAAGTCAAAAACCACAGCGAGCCCACTCCACATCCACTACAATGACTATAATCAAAAAGATGGACAATAGCAAATGTTGGTGAGGGTGTAGTGAATCAGGAACCCTCAGCCACTGCTGGCAGGAATGTAAAATGGAGCAGCTACTAAACATGTTATGTGTTTTTAACTCCAATAAAAAAGAAGTTAAACACAAAAAAATGTTTTCACAACTCTATCCTGAGGTGTCTACTAAAAAAAGATGGAAAACATATGTGGACACAAAGACTCAAACACAAATGCTCATAGTAGCATTATTCATAATGGCCAAAAGACAGAAACAACCTAAATGTCCATCAACTGGTGAACGAATAGACAAAAATGGCATGTCCAAACAATGACATTCAGCAATAAAAAGGAATAAATTATGGAGATAGGCAACTACATGAATGAACCTTGAAAACAGTAAGCTCGGTGAAGGAAGTAAGACACAAGAAATCTCATGCTGTGTTATCTGACAATCTATAATCACCAGATGCCCAAGGGGAGTACTTGTAAGGTGACCATAGTGATATTCAGTAGAGAAACCTGTAGCACTATTACTAGGATGAGTTAGCAAACTTCATTATCAGTCGACATGATCCCTACCCTCAAGGAGCATACCAGAAATATAAACAAATGAGCAGATAATTGTAAAACAGTATGGGTTCTTAATCTGGAGTCCACAGAAACCAGGAGGGTTTAAGGGCTTCTGTAAAACCTCTAGAATTGCAAAATTTATCATGTGCTTTTATTTTCTGGGAAGATCTACAGCTTTTAGCAGTTCTCACAGAGATCTCTTATCCAACAAGTTTGAGAGAAGGCAACACAGTGTGGCAAGTGCTGCCTACATCATGCGAAGCATAACAAGAGCCAAGGACAAGTAAGAGGGACACTTAACCTAGAACGGTGGCAGAGTGGGGTGACAGGGAGTTCCTGACAGTCATTTTAGAGAAAAAAAATGTTGAAAATACAATCTGAGCTGGGCCAGTGGCTCTCGCCTGTGATCCCAGCATTTGGATTCCTTGAGCTCAGGAGTTGGAGACCAGCCTAAGCAAGAGCGAGACTTATCTCTACTAAAAATAGAAAAACTAGGCCGGGTGTTGTGGCTCTTGCCTCTAATCCTAGCAGTCTGGGAGGCCAAGGCGCATGGATTGCTTGAGCTCATGAGTTCGAGACCAGCTTGAGCTAGAGTGAGACCCTGTCCCTAAAAAAAACTGCTGGGCGTTGTAGTGAAAGCCCGTAGTCCCAGCTACTCAGGAGCAGAGGCAGGAGAATCACTTGAGCCCAAGAGTTTGAAGTTGCTGTGAGCTGTGATAGCATAGTACTCTACCCAGAGCAACAGAGTAATACTCTATTTCAAAAAATAATGATAATAATAAAGTAAAAAATAAATTCAAAAAAATATATAATCTGAAGAATAAAATGTAAAGCAGACTAGAGAGAAAGAAAGTTCTCTTAGAGAAAGCCACACATACAGAAGACTGGGCAGGGCCAGAAACAAGGCCAGAGTAGCTTGAGCAAAAAGGAGCACATGGCAGTGTGGGGAGGTAAGCAGGGAGGCGCCACATCGTGTCTGCAAACCTGAGATGGAATTTAGATTTTATCCAGAGGACAGTGGGGAGCAGTGGGAGAGTTTTAATTTGGGGAGTAGCATGATCATTGTCTGATTCTGGCCATAAGGTGGAGAATGGATTGAAGGGCTTTAGGGGGCAACTAGTTAATAGGCTGCTGCAGCAAATAATCCCACTGAGCGATGATGGTGACTTGGACTAAGGCAGGGCCAGCAGACTGGACAGAGGTGGTCAGATTTTGGTGATTGCCATTGTCAGGATTAAGTGAGATATTCAAAGTGTGAAGAACTAAGGTGCCTATCATAGAGCATAAGGATATTCTTTTTTTTTTTTTTTTTGAGACAGAGCCTCAAACTGTCCCCCTGGGTAGAGTGCTGTGGCATTACAGCTCACAGCAACCTCCAACTCCTGGGCTCAAGCGAGTCTCCTGCCTCTGCCTCCCAAGTAGCTGGGACCACAGGCGCCCGCCAAACGCCCAGCTATTTTTTGGTTGCAGCCGTCATTGTTGTTTGGCGGTTCTGGGCTGGGGATTCGAACCAGCCACCTTAGGTGTACGTGGCTGGTGCCTTAGCCGGTTGAGCTATAGGCGCCAAGCCGTGCATAAGGATATTTATAGAACCTGGCACAATGCTTGACACATTATAAATTGCCTCCCTTCTCCAGAATGTGGAGAACCTTCTGACCTAAAATCAATCCCTCCCTGTACCTGTACACACTTTCATTATAACACCTATGAAAAGTCCTTATACATTTTCTTCTTCATCCCTGTATTCAAGAGCCACCAACACAAGCTACATACATAATTTAAAATATTCTAACAGTGACATTTAAAAAGTACAAAATATCATTCTTATTAATTTTAATCATGTATTATTCAATATCTATAGAACATTACTTTTTTTTTTAGAGACAGAGTCTCACTTTATCTCCCTCTAAAGGTAGAGTGCTGTAGTGTCACAGCTCACAGCAACCTCCAGCTCCTGGGCTTAGACGACTCTCCTGCCTCAGTCTCCCAAGCAGCTGGGACCACAGGCGCCTGCTACAATGCCCAGCTATTTTTTTGTTGCAATTCAACCGGGACTAGGTTTGAACCCGCCACCCTCGGTATGTAGGGCTGGCGCCCTACCTACTGAGCCACAGGCACTGCCCTATAGAACAGATAATCAATTTTTAAAAATAATTAATAAGATGTTTCATATTCTTTTTTCATGTTAAGTATTCAAAATCCAAAGTGTGTTTTAAACTTAGAGCACATGTTAATTCAGACTAGCCAAATTTTAAGTACTCAACAGCTGCATGTAGCTGGTGGCTACCATATAGGACATCATCTGTCATCTCCTGGAAGGAAAAGCTAGCTTGGAACTTCAGGAATTAGCCCAGTGCTTGACACCTAGTACATCCTCAATAAATATTTTCTGGATAAGAAGATAGCAGGAAGGAAAGATGGACAAATGAAGGAAAGATGGATGAATGGTCAATTAGATGGATGGATGTAGGATGGCAAGATGGGTAAATAGAAGAAAGGGTGGATGAAAGGAAGAATGCATGGATGGATGGAAGCATGGATGGATTCCTCCTCACAGATCCAATCTCGTTTTGGAGAAGACGTGTCATTTTAATTGAGACTAAATGGTGAGCAGGCTGGCAATAGGTAAGGACAGTGGGCTGCAAGAGTGAGGATGCAAGGAACCAAAGCACAAACAAAGGCGAGGAAATAGTGGGAAATGATAGAATTTGGCCAAAGTTTGAATACATGCTGAAGGTGGGAAGTGATCCTGGAGGTCCTTAAAAGTTGACACCAAACTGGAAACTCCCAAGTTTCCAGTGTAGTTTCCTTCAGTCAATATTTGAAGAACAGATGAAAAGAAAAATGAGAGAAGGAGATAACATAAGAGAGAAAAGAATAACAAAAAGAAAGAAAAATGTAATCAAAGTGGTAAGAATTGCTGGTTTTAACATTGGCAAATAATAATAGGAAAGTATATCAGAGGACCTAGGTTTTCATCATCCTGGTCGTGGTAGCTGATGAGAAGAGGAACAGGTTGCTGGAGAAGTTAGAACTCTGGGTAGGATCAATGGTTAGAAATAAAAATAGGATTGTTGTTCTTAGTAAGAGTTTCTGCTCTTCCCTAGTCGATGGGGCCTGGAGGGAATGTGGAGAGCTATTTGTCAATGCAGGGGGCCAAGTTTGAAATCAAGGCTGACTGTGTTCATAATGGGCAGCATTGTTGCCACTTCATCTTTAAGGAGCCAAGGCTGGTTGGCTTCTCTTCTGGTCAGTCCTATACTTCAAATGTTGAGAAAAGAATCAAGAAATTGCTTTGGACTTGATTCTAATAGATACTCTTTAGGCAAAGAAGTGTGTGGGCATCTTATTAGAGGTTGTTTTGAAAATCCAAATCAGTTGTATTCTTGAAAGACATTTTTATCAAAGACTTTAAAATATCCTGTGATACTTGGGAAAGTTTCTTAACATCTCTGAGCCTTTACTTGTCTGTAAAACAGGGATAACAATACCTACTTCATAGAATTGCTTTAGCATAATGCCATTTGTAAAGATCTTAGCACAAAGCAGCAGTCACTGAATGTCACTCTTCAGTGTTACTATTGTATTTGTCATCATCATCATTACCCTTCAGGACAGATTTATACCCATCTTTTCAGAAGAAGCTTATTTATTTATTTATTCATTTTAGAGATAGAGCCTCACTTTGTCACCCTGGATAGACTGCTATGGTGTCACAGCTCACAGCAACCTCAAACTCTTGGGGCTTAAGCGATTCTCATGCCTCAGCCTCTCAAGTAGCTGGGACTACAGGTGCCTGCCACAATGCCCGGGTGTTTTGTTTTTGTTATCGCAATTGTCATTGTTGTTTTAGCAGGCCTGGCCTGGGTTCGAGCCCACCTCCCTCGGTGTATATGACTGGTGCCCTAACCACTGAGCTACGGGTGCTGAGCCTCAGAAGAAGTTTATAGTGCTCTTTCCTTATTGTCTATAGATGTGTGTGTGTGTTGCTCACAGCAACCTCAAACTCTTGGGTTAAAGGGATCTCCTTGCCTCAGTCTCCTGAGTAGTTGGGACTATAGGCACCTGCCAGCATGCCTGGTTAGTTTTTTCTACTTTTAGTAGAGATGGGGTCTCACTCTTGCTCAGGCTGATCTAAAACTCCTGGGCTAAAGCAATCCACCTGCCTTGGCCTCCCAGAATGCTAGGATTACAGGCATGTACCCCTGTGCCCAGTCTCTGTAGATTTATATTAATAGGAGTATTATCCTTGGCTTAGAGTTTTAAATGATATATTAAGAACAGAACTGCAAGGCCAGGTGCAGTGGTTCATGCCTGTAATTCTAGCACATTGGGAGGCCAATATGGGAGGATCACTTGAGGCCAGGATATTGAACCAGCTTGAACAAAATACAAAAATAAAAATTAAGCTGGGTGTGGAGGCACGCACCTGTGGTCCCACCTACTTGGGAGGCTGAGGTGGGAGGATTGATTAAACCCAAGAGTTTGAGGTTGCAGAGAGCTAGGACGACACCACTGTGCTCTAGCTGGGACTATAGGGCATGTTGTCTCAGAAAAAGCAAACAATATGAAACAATTTGGAACAATTAATTTGTGAAGCAATTCAAAATTTGAATGCTGACTGGTTACGTGATATTAATGAAGTGTTATTAATTTTTAAATGTATGAAAATGGTATTGTGCTTATGTAAAAAGTAAAGAGTTTTTTCTTAAAAAAAAAAGGTGTATACTGGCTCAGTGCCCGTAGCTCAGTGAGTAGGATGTGAGCCACATACACCGAAGCTGGAGGTTTCAAACCTGGGCCAGGCTTGCTAAACAACAATGACAACTGCAACCAAAAAATAGCCAGGCATCATGGCCAGCGCCTGTAGTCCCAGCTGCCTGGGAGGCTGAGGTAAGAGAATCGCTTAAGCCTAAGAGTTTGACGTTGCTGTGAGCTGTGACATCATGGCACTCTACTGAGGGTGACATAATGAGACTCTGTCTCCAAAAATAAAAAGGTGTATCTAAAGTATTTATAGATGAAAGAATATGGTGTCTAGGATTTGCTTCAAAATAGTACAGGGGAGGGTACAGAAAGGAGTTTTGCCATGAATTACTGAAGTTCAGAGATGGGTACACCCATCTCTGTTTTTGCAAATATTGAAAATTCTCCATAACAGTAGGTTTAAAAATTGCTTTTGCTAATATAACTTTTTTTTTTTTTTTAACTGGGAGAGCTGAATCCTATGGGAGGAAAATGAGATGCTGGAGAAAATATGAAATTCAACTTGATTTTCATAATTCTTATTAATCAACTTACCTTGTCAAATTCATATTTCTTCCCCTTCAACACAGCTGTTTCTCCAAGGATTCACTGTCCCTCGATGTTGACATCTTCTTTGTCTTCTTCTGACCATCTTCTCCCCTTTGCTTGTAGTATTTCCAGTACAAATTCTCCACAAATTCACTTGGCCAAGTCCTCCCCACCCAAGACAACTCCAGGTTCGCCTCTTCCCTGAAGTGTCTCTGAATACCTTCATCAATTTTTTTTTTTTGAATTCCTGTTGTACTTGAAATTAGTTTGTTTCCTGCCTATTCCTATTTTTTCCTCTAAATTAAAATTATAAGCTTCTTCAAGGTAGAGACCATCTTGCCTTAAAGGCAGGTCACAGAGCTGGCCCTTAACAAATATTTAACCAATAGCAAATTATCAGTTCAGCTTGTGATCCTGAATATGCCCGACTACCTTTGCAGTCCCATCTCATCCATTTCCTGGATGATCTAGCAAACTGGATTAATCCCAATTCCTTGAATCTACTCCATGCTTTCCCATCACTCAGATTTTGGTCATAATACTCTCTCTGCCAGGGCCTTCCCCACATCTCCACCTACTAAAATTCTGCCCATTCTTGGAGACTTATCATCTCTGCTCCCCATCCCACTTACAACCCAACCAAGCATGATCCTTTTCTTCCTTTCATTCCCAAAATGATGTGTTTTAGTGTTGGTGATAAAATCACCGATCGCTTCGATTTTGTTTTTAATTAACACATAATAATTGTACATATTTACAGGGTATAGTGTGGTGTTTCAATACTTGTATAAGTGGTGTAATGATGAAATCGTGGTATTTCGTATACCTATCACATCAAACGTGTATCATTTCTTTGTGGTAAGAACATTCAAAATTCTCTCTTCTTGTTATTTTAAAATATATCCTATAATATTGTTTACCATAATTACCCTACAGTGGCACAGAACATCAGAACTTATTCTTCCTGCCTAACTATAATTGTGTACTTTTTGACAAATATCTCCCATCACTTCCTCCCGCATAACTTCCCCAGCCTCTGGTAACCACTATCCTACTCTGTACTTCTGTAAGATCAGCTTTTATGGATTCCTCAATTGAGTGAGATTATGAAGTATTTGTCTTTGAATCTTATGAAAGCTATAGACCTTCACCTCCCTCCCACATGCACATCTGTATGTGCACACACAATGTTGTTGTTGACTAGGGGAGGGGAGGGTCAAAGATCCAGGTTAAATTCCTGCCCTGGTCCCTTTCTTTTTTTGGAGGTGGGCAGTCTCATTCTGTCGCCCTGGATAGAGTGCCATGGCATCGTAGCTCATGGCAATCTCAATCTCTTGGGCTCAAGTGAACCTCTTGCCGCAGCCTCCTGAGTAGTTGGGACTACAGGTGCCCGCCACAACGCCCACCTGGTCCCTTTCTTATAACACTGATCATAGTCTCTCTGGTGTTCACAATCATTTATAACCAAGGCATATTTTCTCCTAGATTATCTTAAAGGGAAAAGCATGGTTTGCTTCCCCCATGGCACCCAGCATGATGTTACATCCATTATACGTTTTTGACAAATATCTGTTGCTCAGTTGAGTTTGATGAATTGGATTATTGTGTAGATTCATGTTTAATAATCATGTAATTAATCAATCTCTTGCTTTCTAAAACCTGTTCTGGCTCATATTGGCTTCTCCAATTTGTTTCTTTTTTTTCTTTTCTTTGCTTTTTTTTTTTTTTTTTTTGAGATGGAGTTTCACTTTGTCCTCCTCAGTAGAGTGCTATGGCATCATAGCTCACAGTAAGTTCAAACTCTTGGGCTCAAGTGATTCCCTTGCCTCAGCCTCCTGAGTAACTGGGACTACAGGTGCCCAAGACAACGACCAGCAATTTTTAGAGATGGGGTCTCTCTTTGCTCAGGCTGGTCTCGAATTCATGTGCTCAGGCGATCTATCCACCTTGGCCTCCCAGAGTGGTAGGATTACAGGAGTGAGCCACATGGCTTCCAACAGAATCGAGAAGTGGTTTTCAGATTTGTGCAGCTGCAAAAAATCTTGGAAAATTTGTGAGACTTCTGCAGCAGAGGCTGGAACACATGTTACATTTCTATTAGAGTGGGCTAAGTCCTGGATGGCCCTCAACCCCTTCCCCTCCACAATTCTTGACCCAATCATGCAGCAAACATCAGACCCACCAGGGCAAATGGCATCTTACAGCACTCTGGGCTACTGGCTGGGTTCTCTCAACAATTTTCTACATGAGGACAGATCTAGTGTCTTGGCAAAGCATGTGGCTATGTTCATCATTGGTCTCAGGGGCCATTGCAAGATGCCCTATCAACTCCGAAGTTTCCCATGAGTTTCCCATGACCCTATCTATCTGCCCCAAACTTCTCACCATTTAAGTGACTCTTTTGGCTTGGACCACATCAATAGAATATTACTGTGAGATAGATGTACATGTCACCTGAAAGTGATATTATGATTCTCTCCAAGATCCCATTTGTACAAGAGCATGGATTACCAGTCAGGTTAGCTAATTTTCTCCTTGGGAAGAGTCTGGCCACAGGTGCTTGGGAAGCCCATCTGAGATACTGCTGGTGCAGTGTGTTGGGGAGTATCCCCTTTGCTTCTGGGCTAGCCTCAGCTCTTGGGTGTGAGAAACACCATCAAGGAGCTCAATTAAAAGCCCCTCCTTTCCCCCAGTTTTCTACTCAAAGTTTTATAGTTACTTGTGGAAGGTTTTGGGCACATTAGGAAACAGTGGTTTCTACTCTGTCCTTAAACGTGCCCATGATGGGAGATTTCCCAATATCATTTTTTTGAACACATTGACGACTGTGAGCCCATTAATAACGACAGCATTTCCCACCACCTGGTATATGAAAGTTGGCTGCAGGCAGGAGACACAGAGGCCCTGCCCAGGAGTCCAGCTTTCTCACAGGGGCTCCAGAGGCTTCAGAGGTACATGTAGGAATCACAGGATCTAGATCTCAGCAGACCAAAGAAGCCAAAGAAGCCACCTAGACTCGTTCAAGATCACACAGCACATCAGGACACAACTGAGACTCCACTCCAAGTCACCGGGCCACTCTCCATCTCCTCACCGTCAGCCACAGCCTCCTGTGTGTTTCACACACTGGTACACACTGGAGCAATAATACAGAGCATTTCAGTAAAGGTCGCTAGAATTCAGAAGATGCTAGTGTGTTTCAGTGGGGGCTTGGGGAAGGATGGGGAAGAACTCAGGCATGTGGGACTTGTGTTCAGACAGAATGTGGAGAGGTGGGGAGCCAGACCTTAGAGGCTGTAGGGAGATTAAATAGAGGGCTGTCCACTCTTCCCACAAAGTGTTTAAAAATCACAGAGACCTCCAGTCGGTTCCCTTCCGTTCTGCACAATGCCTGATAGCCTGAGAAAACACCTAAAGCTTTTTCCCAGATCTCCAACCAGAGGGCCAGATGCTCTTCACTGATGCTAAGGCAGGTACTATCCAGGTAGTGTCTACAGCAGTGGTTAAACAGAGTCACTTTGGAGACAGGCAGCCTGAATTCCTGTTTCAGCTCATGACCTTGAGCAAGTCACTCTCTGTGTCTCCATTTCCCTTGTGTCAGGGTCATGATGCAGGTGCAGAAGCCACTGTATATAAAGTGGTTAACCCTGCGCTGGCACACAGGTGAGCCCCCAGCAAGTAGCAGCTGTCATCATTTTGGTGCTTTCCTTTTCTGTTCCTGAGTCAACAGGAAGTTGGCTCAGACACAGATGAGCTCCCCCAGAACATACCTGGAGTCAGGACCTATTAAAAGTGTCTCTATCTCTTTTCCTAGTCACATTTTTCATTTCAGGAAAAATCTGGAGGAGCTAAATTGGGAACGGAAAAGTTGCATCTGACAAAAGGTATGTGCAA
This sequence comes from Otolemur garnettii, assembly GCF_000181295.1. Lineage (NCBI taxonomy): Eukaryota > Metazoa > Chordata > Mammalia > Primates > Galagidae > Otolemur > Otolemur garnettii. The sequence goes on along the minus strand of NW_003852441.1, from coordinate 10,581,998 downwards.
ACACGTGTTTGCAAATGAGGTCAAGGTTTCAAAATACCCCTTCTCTGACAGATGAGTCAAACTCCACGCAGTGGTCTTGCTATTTACCACACATGACGGCACATTCTCTCAGCGACCGATAGGATCGTTTGCCAGGAGTTATATTGGAGGGAGTTACTCATTGGAAAATGTGGCTGCATTACCCACAATGAGATCTGAACTTGGACTTCCAAGGATTTTACCCAAAATAAGCTGAATTCCTCAGTTGTAATTGTCACAGAAACACGGCCAAGGAATCTGTGTGTCAGACTAGCACTGGCTTCCACTGGGGCAAGTGTGGGTCCTGACAGAGGGTAGTCCTGGCTCTCAGCAGAGGCTGGGTGTGGCAGGAGGCTTGTCTGACCCTTAGGGCTTTCACCATTCCTATCAAGGACTGTTGCCAATTGGTCAGCCAGTCATTCTTCAATTTAGTTCTACGTTCACTCCCTCAGCAACTATTTTGCTCAACTAACAACAGTAGCTAACAATTGCTTGATACTTATTCTGACACAGGCGCTGTGCTAAGCACCTTCTATGTGTTTTCCTGTGTCATCCTTTCCAACAGCCCTATGGGAAAGATATTTGTCTTAGTTCTGGCTGCTATAACAGAACACTAGAGACTGGGTGGCTTAAACAACAGACATTTATTTCTCACTGTGCTGAGGTCTGCAAGTCTCGGATCAGGGTGGCAGCTTGGTTGGGTTCTGGGGAGGATCTTCTTCCAGGCTTCAAACCAACAACTTTTCCTTGTATCCTCACGTAGTAGAAAGAGGGCGAGTGGACTTCCTGGGGGTCCCTTTTATGAGGGCACTAATCGTGTCACCTTCATGACATAATCACCTCCCAAAAGCCAGAACCATCATATTAGGGAACTAGGATTTCAACACGTAGATTTGGGGTGGGGAGACATAAACATTCTGTCCCTTGTAGTACTTTTATACAGTAGGATCAAACATTATCACCTAAACAGTGATGCACTGGGTGGAGCAAAGTAAATGTCTGATTTTGCCCTTAACTCGTCTGGCTTTCCTCAGCCCCTGCCTGTTCCATTTACATGTGATGGGGGTAGCATGAGCTAAGTGGCTAATCCGGTTGGAATCTCTGTCTGATCTGATCTGATCATTTAAGTAGTCTCTTTAGGCAATCCTCATTCTCCTTAAGAAAAATACCCAGTCTCAAATTCTGGGAAGATGGCCGACTGGTAGCAACCCTCAGCAGAGGTTCCTGAGCAGAGGAAGAAAAACTGGATGCAATAAGACTCTATGAAGCCAAAGGTGGGGACCTGAGCCAAGAAAGAAGTTCAAAAAGCTGTAACTCCAAGGAAGAACATTCAAGAAAACAAAATACAGGTACAAAGTCTATCAACTGGAGGATGAGAGACCCCCCTCCCCCAAGCAGAAGGCCTGCTGCAGACTATCTGCCAGGAGCAGGGAACAAAAGACCTCTCATTTTACCTTGCTAGAGAGAGCCACTAAATTCCAGGTCTCTTTCTACAGGGAGGTCCCACTTATGAACCTAGACACCACCCTGCCAGGCATAAAATTGAACAGATATTTTTCCCCACAAGTCCAAACTCCCAGTCCACCCTTTCCCCCTTGCATGGCGGTCTGAAGTTCTGCCCCATGCAGAGCACAATGTTTGGTCTTGTCCTGAGAGATCTGAGCATAGTGTGGACCACCAACCGTCAGGATGGAATCTATAACTAACAGGGAAGAAAGAGGGTGCGGGAAGAAAGGAACACTCGGTGCGAGGAGGAGCAGTCCCCTGATTACAACTATGCCCAGCCAGTGGTGGTGTTGACCCTTAGTTTAGTCTGTGTCTGGTGGGAAAGGGTGAAGAACCACCCCCCCACCCTGGCTCTGATAGCACCCACAACAGGAGAGTGGTTGTCCCATGTGGGTTGAGTTTGGCAGACACTGGTGGGTCCCCAGCCCTGCTGGACCTACAGCAGAGGCTTGATAGGCATGGACTGAGACCTGAGAACAAGGGCGTGGTTCCCTGATTCCAAGAGAACCCTCAAGCAGTGGCTTACTGGGTGTGAACCAAGACCTGAGGGCTAGGGCATGGTCCCCTGTCTCCAGCAGAGCTGGTGAGCAGAGGCTTACCAGGTGAGGACTGAGACCTGTGAGCACAGTGTGGTGCCCTGACTCTAACAGAACCTGTGAACAGAGGCTTGCCAGGCAGTGGACTGAGACTGGCAGGTGGGGGTGTGGTCTCCTGATTCCAACTGGTCTGGCAAGCAGAGACTAGCTGAGTGTGAACTGAGACTGGAGGGTGGGGGCATGGCTGCTGGCTCCAACTGGGCCTGTGAACAGAGAATTGGATGACAGTGTGGACTGAGTCTGGAGGGCGGGAGTGTGGATCCCTGGCTCCAATTGTGCTATTGGAGACCCTTGAATCCCTCTCTGTTGAGCAGGGTTTGCAGTGCCTGAGACAATTTAATTGGAACCTGTGTCTGGGGCTGTCCACTTGGGGACATTCTGAGGTTGACCTTCAAAGTTCTGTAGCAGAAAAGAACTAAAGGATGGGCTCTGGGTCCCACTGCTGTTTGTATCTCTTCACAGTTGAGATTTAAACTTAATACTGTGATTTCTTAGGACAGGCTAGAGTTTGACTGATATCAAAACAGAGCTAGTTTGCACTATCTTACCACGTTGGTCCTCAGAGTCTCCGGCCAGAGGAGAGGGGACTTTGAAAGGGGCCTTTGTAAAGTTGTAGGAGATAAGCCACAATTACAAAGCCTAGTGCTTTGGTAAAGGGGCTATCTGTACTTCGTGGGAACCCCAATTCAATCTCACCCTACCAGTTCTAATAACCAAATGGTGGAAAATAAACATGGTGTGGACCCAACAGAAGAACTCTGGCAACATGAATAACTAAAGTAGATCAACCCCTCCCCCAAGAAATGACAAAGGAGATACAACTGAAAATGCCATGCAGGGACAAATGGCAGCAATGTCAGAAATAGAATTCGGAATATGGGTTGCAAATAAGATAAATAGAAAGGAAGGAAAGATAGAAATTGAATTCCAAAGAGTAGTTCTAAAGTTGTCTCAAGAAATTAATGAATTGAAAGCCTAAGTCACCAAAGATATGGACACAATGAGAAAAGAGATAGCAGAGCTCAAGGAAACAAAAAAGTTAGTTGAGGACCTTCAAAATACAGTAGAATCCCTCAGTAATAGAGTTGACCAGGCATAAGAAAGGATCTCTGAAACTGAAGATAAAGCTTTTGAATATTCCCAAACACTTTCCCAAATGGAAAGTAAAAACTGATCATTCCCTGAGAGAGTTGTGGGATCACTTCAAAAGATCAAACATTCACCTTATAGGAAGTTCCTAAAGGGGAAGAGGATGGTCCTAAAGGTACAGATGCTCTACTCCAAGAGATTTTGGAGGAGAATTTCCCAAGCATTGCCAGAGAGACAGAACTTCAGATAGCAGACAGTTTCAGAACCCCAGCAAGACTCATTCCAAATAAATCATCTCCTATACATATTGTGATTAACTTTGCCAAAGTTAAGATGAAGGGGAAAATTCTGCAAGAAGCCAGATGTAAGAAAAGCATCACCTACAAGAGGAGAAGTATCAGAATGACTGCAGATCTCTCAGCTGAAATGTTTCAACCAAGAAGAAGATGGCCATTGACCTCCAATCTCCTAAAACAAAACAACTTCCAGCCCAGGATCCTGTATCCAGCTAAACTGAGTTTCATTTGTGATGGAGAAATCAAATACTTTAATGACATAGACATGTTGAAGAAATTTGCCATAACTAAACCAGCTCTCCAGGATATTCTCAGACCCATCCTCAACAATGATCAGTGTAGTGCTCTACCTCCAAAGTAAACTCACCCAGAAATTTTTGAACAAAATCCAATTTCCACAGTGGTGAAAGGATTAAAAATGTCCACTGGACATCCAAACATCATGACACCCAAAACACAATCTGGCTTATCAGTTCTCTCAATTAATGTGAATGGTTTAAATTTTCCTCTAAAGAGGCACAGTCTGGCTGACTGGATACATAAACTCAGACCGGATATCTGCTGTATACAAGAATCTTACTTTACCTTAATGGATAAAAATAGACTCAGGGTGAAGGGATAGACTTGTATGATACAGGCAAATGGAAACCAGAAAAAAGCAGGAGTTGCAATTTTAGTAGCAGATACAATTGGCTTTAAACCAACAAAGATAAAGAAAGATAAGGAAG
>NW_003852441.1:10568736-10577218 GCF_000181295.1 Otolemur garnettii | reverse complement strand
ATGGACTTTACAGACCTCTACAGAACATTTCACCCTAATAAAACTGAATATACAGTCTCCAAAATAGATCATATCCTAGGACACAAGTCTAACCTCAGCAAATTTAAAAGTGTTTTAAAGTATTTAAATTTTTAAATAATTTAAAATTATTCCTTGTATCTTCTCAGACCACCATGGAATAAAAGTTGAACTCAACAGCAACAGGAATCTTCATACTCTAACAAAGTCATGGAAATGGAATAATCTTAGGCTGAATGATAGTTGGGTCAAAGATGAGATTCAGAAGGAAATCACCGGGCAGCACCTGTGGCTAAAAGGAATAGGGCACCAGCCCCATATGCCAGAGGTGGCAGGTTCAAACCCAGCCCCAGCCAAAAACTGCGAAAAAAGAAAAAATGAAATCACCAAATTTTTGGAACAAAGTGATAACAAGGACACAAATTATCAAAACCTGTGGGATACTGCAAAGGCAGTCCTAAAAGGGAAGTTTATAGCATTGGAAGCCTTCATCAAGAAAACAGAAAGAGAGGAAGCCAACAGCTTAATGGATCATCTCAAGCAACTGGGAAAGGAAGAACATTCCAACCCCAAACCCAGCAGAAGAAAAGAAATAACCAAAATTAGGGCAGAATTAAATGAAATTGAAAACAAAAGAATCATTCAGAAGATCAATGAAACAAAAAGTTGTTTTTTTGAAAAGATTAACAAAATAGATAAACTTTCGGCCAACCTAACCAGAAATAGAAAAGTAAAATTTCTAATATTGTCTGTCAGAAATGATAAAGGAGAAATAACAACAGACACTTCAGAAATTCAAAAATCCTCCATGACTGTTACAAAAATCTCTATGCCTGGCTCAGCGCCTATGGCTCAAGTGGCTAAGGCACCAGCCACGTACACCCAAGGTGGCAGGGTTGAATCCCGCCAAACGACAATGACAGCTGCAACCAAAAAATCACCAGGCATGGTGGATGCCTGTGGTCCCAGCTACTTGGGAGGCTAAGGCAGGAGACTCACTTGAGCCCAGGAGTTGGAGGTTGCTGTGAGCTGTGATGCCATGGCACTCTACCCAGGGGGACAGCTAGAGGCTTCTGTCTCAAAAAAAAATCTCTATTCCTGGAAATATGAAAATATGAAGGAAATGGGCCAATACCTGGAAGCATATCGCCTTCCTAGACTCAATGAGAAAGAATTAGAAATTTTGAATAGACCTATGTCAATCACTGAAGTAGCATCAACAATATGAAGTCTCCCAAAAAAGAAAGTCTAGGACTAGATGGACATTCGAATTCTATCAAACCTCTCAAGGGGAACTAGTACCTATGTTATACAATGTTTTCCAAAGCATAGAAAAAGAAGAAATACTTCCCAACACATTCTATGAAGCAAATATCACCCTGATATCCAAACCAGTAAAGGATCCAATGAAGAAAGAAAATTATAGACCAATATCATTAATAAATATTGATGCAGAAATATTTAATAAGATCTTAGCAAACAGGATTCCACAACACATCAAAAAAATTATGCACCATGATCAAGTTGGTTTTATTCCAGGGTTACAGGATTGGTTCAACATAAGCAGATCTATAAATATAATACATCACATCAATAAAATAAAAAACAAAGACCATATGATTCTCTCAATTCATGCAGAAAAAGCCTTTGATAATGTCCAGCATTGTTTCATGATCAAAATTCTTAAGAAAATAGGCATAGAAGGGACATTTCTTAAACTGATAGAGGCCATCTACAGCAAACCCACAGTCAATATCATATTGAATAGTGTAAAATTTAAAACATTTCCACTCAGATCAGGAACAAGGCAAGGATGCCCACTGTCTCCACTGCTATTCAGCATAGTAATGGAAGTCTCAGCCATTGCAATCAAGCAAGAGAAAGTGATCAAGGGTATCTGAATAGGGTCAGAGGAGATCAAACTCTCACTCTTCACTGATGATATGATCCTATAACTGGAAAATCCCAGGGACTCAATTTCAAAACTCTTAGAAGTGATCAAGGAATATAGCAGAGTCTCAGGATACAAAATCAATACTTACAAGTCAGTAGCTTTTATATACGCCAACAATAGTCAAGTTGAAAAAACAATCAAGGACTCTATTCCTTTTACAATAGTGCCAAAGGAGATGAAATATCTGGGAATATACCTTGCAAAGGATGTGAAAGATCTCTATAAAGATAACTATGAAACTCTGAGAATAGAAATAGCTGAAGAGGTTAACAAATGGAAAAATATGCCATGCTCATGGCTGGGAAGAATCAACATTGTTAAAATGACATACTACTGAAAGCAATCTACAGATTTAATGCAATCCCTATTAAAGCACCATTGTCATACTTTAAAGAACTTGAAAAAATAGTACTTCGTTTTATATTGAATTAGAAAAAACCTCAAATAGTAAATACATTACTCAGATATAAGAACAAATCAGGAGGTATCACATCACCAGACTTCAGGCCATACTACAAATCTATAGTGATCAGATCAGCATGGTACTGGCACAAAAACAGAGGGGCAGATTTATGGAACAGAATAGAGAACCAAAAGAAAAACCCAGCTACTTATCATCATTTGATCTTCGACAAGCCTATCAAAAATATTCAGTGGGGGAAAGACTCCCTATTTAACAAATGGTGCTGGGTGAACTGGCTGGCAATCTGTAGAAGACTGAAACTGGACCCCCACCTTTCACCATTAACAATTGATTCTCACTGGATAAAAGATTTAAACTTAAGACATGAAACTATAAAAATACTAGAAGAGAGTGCAGGGAAAACACTTGAAGAAATTGGCCTGGGAGAATATTTTGAGGAGGATCCCCCGGGCAATTGAAGCAGCACCAAAAATACATTACTGGAATCTGATCAAACTAAAAGCCTTTTGCACAGTAAGTAAAGCAAACAGACAACCTTCAGGTTGGGAAGGTTGACCCTCCCAACCTTCAGAATGGGAGAAGATTTTTGCAGGTTATGCTTCTGACAAAGGTCTGGTAACTAGAATCTACAGAGAACTCAAATTAATCAATAAGAAAAGAATAAATAACCCCATTTCTATGTGGGCAAGAGACCTAAACAGAAACTTCTCTGATGAAGACAGGTGCATGGGCTACAAACACACGAAAAAATGCTCATCGTCCTTAATCATCAGAGAAATGCAAATCAAAACCACTTTGAGATATCATCTAACTCCAGTAAGAGTAGCCCACATCACAAAATCCCAAAACTACAGATGTTGGCGTGGATGCAGAGAGAAGGGAACGCTTCTCCACTGCTGGTGGGAACGCAGGCTAATACACCCTTTTTGGAAAGAAGTTTGGAGAACATTTAAGGAACTAAAAGTAGACCTACCGTTCGATCCTGCAATTCCTCTACTAGGTATATACCCAGATGATCAAAAATTATTTTACAACAAAAACGTTTGCACCAGAATGTTTGTTGCAGCCCAATTCATAATAGCCAAGACATGGAAACAGCCCAAGTACCCATCAACCCATGTATGGATTAACAAATTGTGGTATATGTACACCATGGAATACTATGCAGCCATAAAAAGATGGAGACTTCACATCCTTTATGTTTACCTGCATGGAGCTGGAACATACTCTTCTTAGTAAAGTATCTCAAGAATGGAAAAAAAAGAATCCAATGCACTCAATACTACTATGAAATCAAGATATAATCACCTATACACTCATAGGAATGGCAAAACATAACTATAGTCCAGAAAGTAGAAGAGAAGAGGAGTGAGAGGGGAGGGGAGGGGGGATACAGTAGGAGGGAAGGTATTTGGGGGGACCTCATCATTGCATGATGCAATGGTACATTTCAAAACTATTAAGAAATGAGTATAATTGTGATGGATGTGTTACTTAGTTTAATGTAAGCATTTCACATTATGTATTGAAGCAGTACCCTGAACCCCATGAATGCATGTACAAAGTTTAATGATTTAATAAAAAAATTTTTTAAAAGAGAGAAATACGCAGTCTCCCAGCCTGCCTGCCTCCCCGCCACTCCTGCTGCTTCCTTCCCTCTGGTGGTGCTGGGATACTTAGGGGCGCAGTAGGAGTATATGTGGCTCACTCCATCTTACGGCAGAGGGAGGTTTTAAAGTCATTAGTATAATGTCCTCTGGCTTCCAGGAGCATGTCCTACATTCTCTCACTTGATAGCTTAGCACATGTCATCCTCCTCCTCTTGTGGCCCATTCAAACAGACAATACTCCTCGACCCAGCTTTCAAGCTTTATTTCACATGTTTCCAAGATTCCTCCAGGTCCAACTCAGATCCGACGTTACCTTAATGTGATCTTCGGGGCACCACAGCCTGATCACTTCCTTTCTCTCAGTTTCTGTGGTATTAGATCTGGCAACTAATCCTATACTCCTTTGAGATCTCTCTTTTCTTATTGTTTTATGAAATTACTTATATATCTTGTTATTTAATTTTTTTTTTTTTTGAAACAGAGTCTTACTCTGTTGTCCTGGGTAGAGTGCTGTAGCATCACAGCCCACAGCAACCTCAAACTCTTGGGCTCAAGTGATCCTCTTGCCCCAGCCTTCTGAGTAGCTAGAACTACAGGCGCCCACCACAACACCCAGCTAAATTTTTCTATTTTTTTTTTTTTTTAGAGATGGGGTCTCATTCTCACTCAGGCTGGTCTCAAATTCCTGTACTCAAGCAGTCCATCCACCTTGGCCTCCCAGAGTGCTAGGATTATAGGCATGAGCCGTTGCACCTGGGTGTTATTTAATTTTTGAAGCTCCTTTGGGGGTACAGATGATGCCTTATATTTGTTGAATCCCCCTACTCTCCTAATCCAGAGTCTAGTACCAAGAAGGATCCAGGTATTCACAGACAAAACATTCATATTTCTTTATATGAGGCACTTCTAAAAATAGAGGTAAAAAAACCCCAGCAACACATAGGAAAATGGTCTAGAGATATGATTAGATAATTCCCAGAAAAGAAATGGTCCTAATCACACAGGAAATTGCTCAACCTCACTAATAATAAGAACAATAAAAAAATTAAAACAACACAGATACTATTCCTACCCTATCAGACTGGTCAAAACCCAAAAGTTTTACAACATGATCTTCGGAAGGCTGTGGATAAACATGAACACTTGGCATTACTAGGGAGCTGTATTTTGTTATGCAAGAATCTACTGCATTCGTGCTGGGAGGAAGGATTTGACGCAGGAGCTTATTTGTCTTACCTCTTACCTGAGCCTTGCTCAAACCCTCCCTTAAAGCTGTTCCATCTCAAATGGTGGCAATAGCACAATACACACACATCTGCCGCATTAGAGACAGTCACCACTGTTTCAAGGCCTGAGCGTAGTAAGTGAGGAGGAGTATTTCCCTGGGGCCTCAATGATGTTAGGGCCCTGAATCTCCCTGTGTCTGTGCTGAGTATTGGTGGCCTAGTGTCCAAGTCACCTGCAGGTTCTACAATAAGCATATTGTTTGTGTTTGCGATTTGTGGGGCCCTCTAAAATATGAGGGGCAGAGTAGAGACCCAGACTTGGAATCTTTTTTGCTAGCTTCCAAGGGAAGTTCTGTTTTGAAGTCACCTCTATGGGAAAGAATAAGGTGGAGAAAAGCATATATAGAGTTTGAGATAGGAGATGTATGTAGATGAAGTTACATCCTGCATAATGATGTTTTGGTCATGACGGACCACATAATGACATCATATTCTCACTATATCTCTGCTACATTTAGACATACCAAAACTGAAATATTAACCATTATGAGGCTGGACACAGTGGCTCACACCTGTAATCCTAGCACTCTGGGAGGCCAAGACAGGGGGAGATTGCTTGAGCTCAGGAGTTCAAGACCAGCCTGAGCAAGAATGAGACCCCTGTCTCTACTAAAAATACAAAAACTGACTGGGCATGCTGTTGGGCACCTGTAGGCCCAGCTACTCAGGAGCCTGAGGCAGGAGGGTCTCCTGAATCTAGGAGTCCGAGCTTGCTGTGAGCTAGGCTGATGCCATGGCATTCTAGCTTGGGCAACAAGAATGAGAGTCTATCTCAAAACAAAAACCAAACAAACAGGTTAGGTGCCTGTGGCTCAAGTGGCTAAGGCGCCAGCCACATACACCTAAGGTGGTGGGTTCAAATCCAGCCCGGGCCTGCCAATGACGGCGGGTGCCTGTGGTCCCAGCTACTTGGGAGGCAGAGGCAGGAGACTCGCTTGAGCCCAGGAGTTGGAGGTTGCTATGAGTTGTGATGCCATGGCACTCTACCCAGGGGGATAGCTTGAGGCTCTGTCTCAAAAAACAAACAAACAAACAAACAAACAAAAAACCACAACAATTTACCATTATGTTATAATTGCCATCCTTATTCAGTACAGTGACATACTATATAATAGTAGCCTAGGAGCAAAAGGCTCTACTATATAACCTAGGTGTATGGTGCGCTATGCCATCCAGGCTTGTGCCAGTACACTCCATCATGTTTACACAATCGTGCAATCAATGACATATTTCTCCAAACATGTCCTTGTCATTAAGCAACACATGGCTATATATGTTTGTATGATATACATATTTCTTATGAAAGCTAAGCCATAATTTTTTAAAAAGCTGTCTATAGAGGAAGAGAAAGAATAGAGAGAAGGGATAAAAGCTGACTTCTCTGAATACATCTTGCTTTGTAGATAAGACTTTAGAACCATGTAAATATGTCATATTTTTTTTTATTTTTATTTATTTATTTTTTTAGACAGAGCCTCAAGCTATCCCCCTGGATAGAGTGCCATGGCATCACAGCTCACAGCAACCTCTAACTCCTGGGCTCAAGCGAGTCTCTTGCCTCAGCCTCCCAAGTAGCTAGGACTACAGGTGCCCACCACAACGCCCAGCCATTTTTTTTCTTTTTTTTTGGTTGCAGCCATCATTGTTGTTTGGCGGGCCTGGGCTGGGGATTCGAACCTACCACCTTAGGTGTATGTGGCTGGCGCCTTAGCCACTTGAGCCACAGGCGCCGAGCCAATATATCATATATAAAACTATAATCAAATTAAAGTTAAAAAGGTCACTGCTAAAATTCAAAAACCAATGGAAAAAATGAACTTCAACTCTTTATCCAATTTGAAAAATAACCACACAGAGAAAAACTATTTAAAGTATTTCAAATTGAATTTTTTTTCTTTTTTTTAGAGATAGAATCTCACTTTGTTGCCCTTGGTAGAGTGCTGTGGCATCACAGCTCACAGCAACCTCCAGCTCTTGCTCTTAAGCGATTTTCTTGCCTCAGCCTCCCGAATAGCTGGGACCACAGGTGCCCACCACAATGCCCAGCTAATTTTTTGCAGTTTCGTTGGGGTCGGATTCGAGCCCATCACCCTCGGTATATGGGGCCGGTGCCCTCCTCACTGAGCCACAGGTGCTGCCCAGCAAACATGGTTCCTTTGACTGGTGATCTTTTTTTTTGCAGTTTTTGGCTGGGGCTGGGTTTGAACCCACCATCTCCAGCACACCCTACTCCTTTGAGCCACAGGCACTGCCCCTATTTCAAATGAGTTTAAAGCACAGAAATTTGACTGTACATGCCTAGTGGGATATACTCTAAGGGAAAAAAGAACCATCAAGAGAAAAGAATGAGAGAAAGAAAAGAAGGAAGGAGGGAGGGAGGGAAAGAAGAAGGAAAGTAATCCTGCTTTCTTCCTTGGTGCAGCCTACGGAGGCTGCACCATCTCCCATTTGGCATCATGGCTGCCCTCAGACTCCTTGTGAAGCCCAAAATCGTCAAAAAGAGGACCAAGAAGTTCTGGCATCAGTCAGATCAATATGTCAAAATTAAGGTAACTGGCAGAAACCCAGAGGTATTGACAACAGGGTTTGGACAAGACTCAAGGCCCAGATCTTGATGCCCAACATTGGTTATGGGAGCAACAAGAACACAAAGTGAATGCTGCCCAGTGGCTTCTGGAAGTTCCTCGTCCACAGCGTCAAGGGGCTGGAAGTGCTGCTGATGTGCAGCAAATCTTACGGTGCAGAGATTGCTCACAGCATTTCCTTCAAGAAGTGCAAAGCCACTGTGGAAAGAGTAGCCCCGTTGGCCGTCAGAGTCACCAACCCCAATGTCAGCCCGCTCAGGGAAGAAAATGAAGAGCTAGATCATTTGCACATTTATTTTATTTGTGTTTAAATAAAGCGATACAAACTGCAAAAAAAAAAAAAAAAGATAAAGAGGGAATAACCTGGACCCATTTTCAGTAATTATATTAGTAGTGGTAAAGTTATTCTGAGACTGTTATGTATATATGGTGGCTTAAGAGAAATGAGTAATTGTGTTATTATGTCAAGAACCAGGATTTTCAGTGTAGTAGAAAGCAGGGACATATATAAGATAGATGATATCAAGTAAAAATTTCATGGTACTGAATTTAAACTGGAAGTTTCAGTATGGATTGATAATAATATTTTGTTATTAAAAAAAAAA
>NW_003852441.1:10554520-10568485 GCF_000181295.1 Otolemur garnettii | reverse complement strand
AAAAAAAAAAAAAAAAGGTAGGCCATGTGCAGTGGCTCATGCCTGTAATCCTAGCACTCCGAGAGACAGGTGGATTGCTTGAACTCACGGGTTCAAGACCAGCCTGAGCCAGAGTGAGACCTTGTCTCTGAAAAAGTGTTGTGGCAGGTGCCTGTAGTCCCAGCTACTTGGGAAGCTGAGGCAAGAGAATCGCTTAAGCTTAAGAGTTTGAGGTTGCTGTGAGCTGTGATGCTATGGCACTCTACTGAGGGTGACAAAGTGAGATTCTGTCCTCAAAAAAACAAAAAAGGTACTGTATTTCCTAGCTCTGCCCACTGAAAATGCCTAGAAACAGGGAGCCTCCCTGGGCATTGGGCACCCCTTGTGGCCACAAATCATGGTTTACAAAGTAGCTATAAATTGTGGTATACAAATACTAATTCCCCCTAATGAAACCAGGGCTCCTTGGAGAAATGGCCGAGTCCAGGTCTAAGGCAGGAAATACACAAAATGAGCTTGGAACATCTTGTCATAACAGAAAATAGAGGAAATAAAATATCAAAAATGACTGATTTGTGACAAAAGGTCTCAGGAGCAAATTTGAAAAGCCTCCCACTATCTAAAAGTGGAAGGCACAATTTGAGTGTCACAATGATAGTAATGGCAATGAATTGAAACATATTAAGTATGTTTAAGTACATGGGTTTCCAGCGATAAAAACAAAAAAAGCCAGCTCACTGGTTAACTTTGAGGAAGGCGAGAGAACAATCTCCTAATTTTGAAAACAGGTAGATATGGGCAAAAAACCAATCTAGCATTTATCTTGCTTTTCCTATGTAATTATATCTCAGGATAGCAAAATAGTGGATGAAGGAGAAGTTTCTCTTTATAGAGGGGTTGTGGCTGATAAATAACAAAGGAATGCTAGAATTGGGACATCCTGGCTTTATAACCCCTGAAAATGCCAGATTTAGACAAAAATTTGCAATGGATGCTAATGTCACAAAAAGGAAACCAACCTGACATGTGACTCCTGATGGAAATATGCAATTCAACCCTTGAACTATTCTCATGTTTTTAACTCTTTATTTTTGGAGCTGGAGTCTCACTCTTGTTGCCCAAGTTAGAGTGCCATGGCATCAGCCTAGCTCACAGCAACCTCAGACTCCTAGGTTCAGGAGACCCTCCTATCTCAGCCTCTCGAGTAGCTGGGACTCCAGGTGCCCTCCACAACACCCAGCTGGTTTTTCTATTTTTAGTAGAGATGGGGTCTCGTTCTTGCTCAGGCTGGTCTTTAACTCCTGAGCTGAAGCAATCCTCTTGCCTCAGCCTCCCAGGGTGCTAGGATTATAGGGGTGAGCCACCGTGCCTGGCCCCTGAGTTATTATTGTCAAGAAAAAGAAAAATTAAACCTAAATCAAATTTAGCCTCTGAATTTCATCACCAATTTACCAGGACTACAGAAGACAGAGAAACATGTCAAACATTACTGTAGGAAAGCAATCTGGAAAAATTCAGGCTGTGGGAAAATTTTCAGAACAAACAACTTGATTTCTTCAACAGCAAACTGCAAAGAAATTACAATAGTCCCTTTTTATCCATGGTTTCAGTTTCTGAGGTTTCTGTTATCCACAATCAATCGTGGTCCAAGAGTAGGTGAGATATTTGGGGGTTATGGGAGAGAGAGAGGGATACAGAGAGATCACATTCACACAATTTTTTATTACAGTATACTGTTATAATTTTTCTACTTTATTATATGTATGTACATACAGGAAAAAATATAGTATGTACGGGTTTGGTGTTATCCAAGGTTTCAGGCATCCACTGGGGGTCTTGGAATGCGTTCCCCATGGATGAGGAAGACATTTTACACATCTTCCTCATAGACATTAACACATTAGAAAAAAATTGTTTATCCTTGGTGCCACAGTATTTTATTAGGTCAAGAGGCAGGTGAGTTATATATGCTTCATGAGGTCCCGAATTCAAAACTAGCATCAGTTAAATACAACTCACATGGCAGTTAATTTATTAAAAGGGAGAAAGAAAGAAAGATGGGAGGTCTATAGATCAAGATCAGGGGACAGAAAACTTATCAGCAAACCTAAGACCTTCTTTGGCACTTGATTAGAATAAACCACACACACACATATATTGGGTGTTGGGGAAATTTGAATGCTGGTTAGATAAGATATTGAGAAATTGTATAATTGTTAAGTGTGATAACAGTATGTATTTTGGTTATTTTTAAAGTCCCTGTCTAAAGATACATACTGAAACACTTTTTTTTTCTTTTTTTTTTTTTTGGAGACAGAGCCTCAAGCTGTTGGCTGGGGTGGAGTGCTGTGTTGTCCTGGGCTTAAGCAATTCTCTTGCCTCAGCCTCCCAAGTAGCTGGGACTACAGGAGCCCGCCACAACACCTGACTATTTTTTGGTTGTAGTTGTCATTGTCGTTTGGCAGAACCAGGCTGGATTCCAACCTGCCAGCTCTGGTGTATACGGTTGGCGCCTTAGCCACTTGAGCTACAGGCGCCAAGCCCATACTGAAACGTTAAAGACAAAACAATATGGTGTCTGAGATTTATTTAAAGTAACCTAGAAGTGGGAATAGGTAGAATTATTGTTGAAACATAATTATCCATGAATTATGAATTGATGGATCATAGATTTGCATGTTTCCATGTGCTTTTCCTGCCCAAGAAAGCCAGGAAATCTAAGAGGTTGTTAAAGTGTCTATTTTTCTCTTTGTAATCTTGCAGGCACTGCCTGTTGTTGGGAGCAAAATCCTGGATTTCCTCAATAGCTTGGAGTTGGAAGGCTGTTATTGGGGCTGTGCTTTCAGCCCAAGTGCTAGGAGAATTGAGCACTTAGTTTCTTAGGTATGCTCTCAAACCTGAATTCAAATTGGCCTCTCTGGGGCCCCTATATCTGGCAATGGCACCACCGTGCTGCCGAGTAAAGACACTGGAAATCTTTCACTCTCCAATCCACTAGCATACTAGCTCCATGGGGGCAGGGGTTGTTATCTGTTTTGTTCACAGTTGTGGTCCTTACTATTTATAACATTGCCTGGCACATAGTAAATGCTCAATAAATATCTCACAAATGAATGACTCCAAGCAATTGCCAAGTCCTATGACTTCGCCTTCTACCTATCACCTTCTGTCATCTTCTGTGCATTTCCATTATTACCTGTGATGGAAGAAAAGAGGAAATATCTTTTTGCCAATTCTCCCATCGAAAAGAAAGTATATGTCCCAACCTCCTGTGAAGCTGGGTGGCCTCTGTGAACCAATAAATATGATAAAAGTGATGTTTTGTTACTCCCCACGGCCAGGAATTGAGAGATTGGCAATTTCCATTTTCTTTCTTAAAACCTCTAGTCTTAAAGCCCAAGAAAGCTGGAAAGGCCCTGAAAATATATGGAGAAGGAGAAGAGCTCAACTGAGCTCATCCTTCCAGCCATTTCTTCCAAGAATCCGTGCATATGAGGGAAGCTGTCTTGAGCTCTTCCAACCACCCCATCCTACCAGCTGAATAACATTGAGTGACTCTAGATAATGCTGTATGGAACAGAAGAATCACCCAGCTGAGCTCTACTCAAATTCCCAATCTACACAATTGTGAGATATAATAAAATTTTGCCATTTTAAGCCATTACACTTTGAGGTGATATGTTAACACAGCAATAAATAACCAGAATGTCCCCTCACTCTAGACCTTATAACTTACTGTCTAGAAAACTGGTTTGTACATTCAGTCTCCCACCCTTCCAGCTACTCTCTACTCAGGTTAGTTTCATAAAGAAACCATGTGAAGCTCCTGCTTTTAAACAAACAAACATCATAACAGAATACACAACCTGTTTAGCTTGGTCTTCTTGGCCTTCCAAGATCTGTCTCTGAACCGAGGTTTCCAAGTTCTCCTCTCCTTCCCTCAAGTCTATGTTCTAGTGAAGTTCAGCTCTTGGCTCATCTCCTGGTCCCCCTATGATTTTGACTTTGTTCATGCTTTCTCTCCTCTTAGAAGGCCCCTCACCTCACATGGGTACATCCACATCCTTCTTGCTTTCCAAAGAGGTCCATGAATGTCAGTCCTTCCAGTGGAAATAATCTCTCTGCCCTGAATTTCCACAGCATTTTACCTGTGGGAACTAATCCTTTCCTATCTTTTTAATATTATGTACGTAATTTAGAAACATGCCTTTAATGTTCCTCATAGACCATGAAGTCCTTGAAGGCAGGATTCACATCTTATTTGCTTCTTTAAACTCACTATCAAAGAACTAGCAAAGAAGCTGGCTCTTGTAGATCTTTAATAAATATCTGTCGAAAATAGATGGAAAAATGAATGAATAGGGCCCTATCTCCTGTCTTTGTGATTATAGCTCAGCAGCAATCACACTGCTGTCATGTACCCTTAAACCACTGATTCAGGTTTCTCATTTGTATGTTGGTGGAAATAAAATAACAATAACAATATTGTTCTTGCCAGGGGTGGGGGACCTGTGGCCTCAAAATCACATGTGACCCTCCCTATTTCCCAGTGCAACTTCTTGACTGTATCCAAACTTCATAGAACATTTAATAAATGTTTTTTAACTTAATAAAAGGATTTGTTTGGTAAAATTTGGAGTTAGTCAAAAGGCTGCACTCAAGGATCTGGAAGGACATATGTGGCCCCAAGACTCCTCCCTTTCTTTCTTTTCTTTTCTTTTTTTTTTTTTTTGAGACAGAGTTTCACTTTGTCGCCCTCAGTAGAGTGCCATGGCGTCACAACTCACAGCAACCTCCAGCTCTTGGGCTTACACGATTCTCTTGCCTCAACCTCCAGAGTAACTGGGACTACAGCCGCCTGTCACAATGCCTGGTTATTTTTTTGCTGCAGTTTGGCTGGGGCTGGTTTGAACCCGCCACCCTCAGTATGGGGCCAGTGCCCTACTCACTGAGCCACAGGCACCGCCCAGACCACCTTTAGTTGTCTTCAGTCCAACCTAACAAAAGGCTGAAAGGCTGAGGTGCCTTTGAGCAGCAGCCCTGTGGTGTCTGGACTCCTGCTCAGGAGAGTGAAAGCTTGCTCACATTGGCTGAAGCAGAGAAGGGAATTCATCAGCCCAGGTGGATTCTGGAAAGTGCCTGGGAAGACACTGTTTGGGACTTGGCCAGATGCATTAGTTTGAACCGTATCCCTGGACCTCAGGTTTTCTTTCTGCATTTCTCAGCTCTGCTCCCTTCTGTCTTCCTCCAGAGGCAGCCTCTTCTAGGTGGTGGCACAGATGATCCCTAGTAGCCTCACACTTACATTCCATTAGCTTAGCAACCCCCCTCTATGGAAAAAAAGTACTTCTCTTTCCCAATATCTAAAGAAAAAAAAATCTAGGGATTACCACTCACTAGACAGACAGGAGGCCTTTTCCCTGAGCCAATCAGGGATGGACTCTCATGATGGCCCAACCCTGCACTGTCTGGAGATCCCAGGAGCTACAGCTGAGCTGGCAGTGTAAGGGTGGAGGGTGCTGTTAGGATGCTGCTGTCACCAGGGAATGAGAATGGAAGCTGCTCAGGGAAGGCAACAGGTCCCAACCCACCCATCCTGAGAGGAGACACCAAGCTCTACGTAAAAAGAGCATTTTCCTAAAGCCAGGCATTAAGTACTTGTTTTTTACTGGACTCTATTTTATGTGGCTAGCACCATAACTACTATGCTACGGGCACCGAGCCTTTTTATTTTATTTTATTTTTTGAGACTGAGTCTCACTATGTTACCCTCGGTAGAGTGCTGTGGCGTCACAGCTCACAGCAACCTCAAACTCTTGGGCTTAAGCGATTCTCTTGCCTCAGCCTCCTGCGTAGCTGGGACTATAGGTGCCCACCACAATGTCCAGCTATTTTTTTGTTGTAGCTGTCATTGTTGTTTAACTGGCCCAGGCTGGGTTTGAGCCCACCAACCCCGGTGTATGTGGCCGGTGCCCTAACCACTGACCTATGGGCACTGAGCCACTGGACCCTTTAAAGAGACCTGTCACAACCAGAGAACAACATTTCCGGGGGTCATAAAAGCTCCACTCCACAGACACCACCCCTCCCCTACCTCTGCCCTTATCTAAACTATCTTTAGTTTGTCTCTGGTTTGCTCTCTCTCACAATCATGCCTTGTTCTCATCTTTCCTGACTCACCATCCCTTTTGGCCTCCATAAGTGTGATATATAAGCGCTATTGACTGGTGCTTCCCCGCCCAACCCCGCATGCACCACCACCATGTCCTTGGGCTGCTAGTGGCTTCCAGGCAGAGAACCTATCTGAACACAAAGAGACCGAACCTTGATGTTACTCTTGAGCCTCCAAAGCCAGCCACACCTGAAGCCAGCTATCCATCTCTTCTGAGTTGAATTATATACCCCCAAAAGATATGGTGGAGTTCTAAACCCCAGTATCTGTGAAAGTGACTTTACTTGAACATAAGGTCTTTGCAGATGTAATCAAGTTACAATGGGGTCATGCTTGATGAGGAGAGGCCCTAATCCAATGTGACTGGTGTCCTT
Source organism: Otolemur garnettii (assembly GCF_000181295.1). Classification (NCBI taxonomy): domain Eukaryota; kingdom Metazoa; phylum Chordata; class Mammalia; order Primates; family Galagidae; genus Otolemur; species Otolemur garnettii. The sequence continues at coordinate 10,561,960 of NW_003852441.1, read as the reverse complement.
ATAAGAAAAGGAGACGGCTCGGCGCCTGTGGCTCAAGTAGCTAAGGCACCAGCCACGTACACCCAAGGTGGCGGGTTCGAATCCAGCCTAGGCCTGCCAAACAACAATGACGGCTGCAACCAAAAAATTAGCCGGGTGTTGTGGCGGGTGCCTGTGGTCCCAGCTACTCGGGAGGCTGAGGCAGGAGACTTGCTTGAGTCCAGGAGTTGGAAGTTGCTGTGAGCTGTGAGGCCACGGCACTCTACCCAGGGGGACAGCTTGAGGCTCTGTCTTTAAAAAAAAAAAAAAGAAAAGGAGACGACACATAGAGACAAGCACATAGGAGAACACTGCGTGACCAAGGAGGCAGAGAATGGAGTCAGGTGTTCACAAGCCCATAAATGCCCAGGATGGCTGGCAACACTCAGAGCTAAGAGGAAAGCACGGAACAGAATCTCCCTGACAGCTGCCAGAAGGAATCAACCTTGCTGTCACCTTGATTTCAGACCTTTAACCTCCAGAGCTGTGAGAGAGTAATTTTCTATAGTTTTAAGCCACACAGGTTTGTGATCATTTGTTATAGCAGCTCTAGCAAATGAATACACTTTCTCACATATTCCCCCTGCCCCCCAGCCCCTGTTTTGTGAGCCAATGAATGTTCTGGTTGCTTAAGCAAAATTATGTTTCTCTTACTTACAGCTAAAGCTCTGAATAATATAGCATGTTACCTCCACTGGGCTAGGCAATGAGCATGCAAAAGACGAATTAGACCCTGTCCCTCCCTTTGAGTCACCCATCCTGTGGCACAAAGCCCAGCACCATCCAATGTTACTGGGGCCAAGACCAGTGAAAAGGACAAAAAGAAACTCAAAGTTATACAGGGATGGCCATGTCTTATCTCCAAATAACGAAAGCATTTATCTCAAGCACAGCTGAGATGACAGTTGAAAATATTACTGGCTTCCCATCTCACAGAAGATAAAGGCCAAACTCCTCACCCTGGCACTGAAGGCTCCAGCCTTTATTTACATCATCATCTTCCACTATATTTGGCTCATTTCTTTCTATCTGCTTTGCTCCAGTCACCTCAGGTTACTAAGTATTTCCCAAAGATACCATATACTTTCAAAAATTGTTACATTTGCTCATAGTAGTTGTCTACGTGGACGCTTTTCCTCCATCTCAAAGTCTTAGCCATCTGTGTCAGTTTCCTGGGGCTGCGTGACACATGACCCACAAACTGGATGGCTTACACCAATAGAAACTGACTCTCTCACAGGCTATAGGCTAGAAGTCTGAAATCAGGGCATCAGCAAGGTCAGGCTCTCTCTGAAAGTTCCAGGGAAGGAGCCCTCCTTGTCTCTTCCCAGCTTCTAATGGCTGCCAACAATCTCTGGCATTCCTTGGCTTGTATCTCTCCAATCTCTGTCTTTGCTGTCACATAACCTCCTCCCTGAATTTTTGTTTGTATCTGTGTCCAAACTTCCTATTTCTCTTTTTTTCCCTTCATTCTCTGTAGAGACTCAAAAATTGCCAATGCTGACTGTGTTTCAAGTTGTCATGGCAGGATATTGAGAAAAAATTTCAATTAGCAATAATTATGCCTTGGATAAAACTCACTGGCCATGATACTGCCACTGCGCAAAGCTCCTTTTCGCTCTTATTATAAGGACACCAGTCACTGATTTAGAGCCCGGTTTAATCCAGTGTGTTCCCCGTCTTAACTTGATTACATTTGCAAAGACCCCTTTTCCAAATAAGGTCACATTCACAAAAACCAGAGGTTAGGACTTAAACTAATTTTTTTAGGGGGAACACAAGTCAGTCCTCAACATCAACCTTCAAATGCCACCTCCTCCAGGGGCCCTTCATCACCTAATTATAGCACGAACGTCTAGCACTCCCAAGCTCTGCTGCAGCCTTATTACCTCTATAGTAAAGATACTTGTGAACTGACTCATTTAGAGCTTGTGACTGACAGGACGAGGAGGCAAACCTGTCTGTAGGGTCTAAAGTCCTTGGTCAGTGGCTATTTGACTCAGCAGAGGATAATCTATAAATGTTTGTCAGTTTGAATTGAACTATTAAGGAGAAGAGATAAGGTGAGGGAGAGAGTAGCTGCATGGTGCCTTCTGAAATGGTTTACAAGCCATTATAAGAAAGAGATAAAATTAAAGGCACCATACTAAGTGAAATGCACTCGTCAGCTTTAGTTCCCCACTTGCAATAGTCCAGTGCAGTGGTTCTCAACCTTCCTAATGCTGTGGCCCTTTAATACAGTTCCTGTGGGTCACAACCCACAGGTTGAGAACTGCTGGTCTAGTGAGTTTTGGTCTCTTGCATCTTCTGGATGAGAGGGCTTTGAAATGCTGTGAGGGGCTGAGAAGAGTCTTTGAGACCCAAGAAGGGTCCTGTCCAGTGGCCATTCTGGCCTTGAGGCTCAAGGATGGTGAAAAATCCTCCCCTGCCTCTGATCCAGTGACAGTCTCCATTCCTAGGCTTGGACTGATGTTGGAAATTCAAACCAAATACATACCAGGAAGATCTTCTGTGTCAGACCCCCCTGAGTGGGCAGTCTGGGTCCCCATTAAGCTTCATGGAAAAGTTCTTGGCCAGGGAACACTGTAGCTGGCCCAGAGCCTGGGCTCACTCCTTCCATGGTCTAAGTGTTTAACAGAAGTAGAGCTGTTGCTGTCTGCCTTGAGACAAGCATGTTAAGAATAACTTTGCAGAGGCTGAGCTTTGCAGGCCTTGTCATCCTGAAATAGCTGAGACATGATCACCCATTACGTTGATGCCTGTCTTTCAGGGAGATACTTGCAGAGATTGGCCCAGGAAAACAGCATTATTGATTCCCGTTCATAAGAATGTTTCAGTGAGACCCCCAAATTAGACTTTGAGGTCCAGGTTCCAATAAGGTTAGGGCTCTTCACTGGTGTTTTGGTGATTCTTGCCAAGTCAGGCAGTTCCCAACATAGGGACTATTTCTAAATTAGGGTCTGGAGAACAACTGACCTACCTATGAAAACTACCAAATAAAAATGAATGGAAAAAGAAATATTAATAATAACCCTTGTGGTCATATCAGATGCTATTTTAGGCATTTCACATATAGGTAGGCACCGCAGTAGATTGTATTATTGTTCCAAATATTCTCTGCACCTCTTTGTGGGAGAATTTTACCTTCCTACCACATTTATATCAAGCTTAGTCCTGGAAATTTGGCCAAGAAAATGTAGACAAAAGAAGCATGTTATTTCTTGAAGGCAAGGCTTAAGGAAGGCTTAAGAGCCATTGCAGGGAGCCACCATCCGCCACTCTTCTCCTGGTATCCTAACATCAGCCATGTTCCAGAAGGGCTGCTCCTCCAGCTGGTCCCAGAGGAGGAGCCAAAGCCAGCCTACCACGGACATGAGAGATAAGCAAGAAATAAATCTTTGCTGTTATAAACGACTGAGGTTTTGGAGTTATTTTTGCAGAGCAACTTAGCCTAAGCTATCATCATTACCCCCGTTTCATAAGTGAGTTAACCAAGGCAGAGATCACATACCTTGGTCAAGGTCATACGACCCAAAAGTGGAAGAACTAGGATCCAAATCCAGGCAGTCTGGCTTCAGAGTCCATGATCTTAACCACTTGACTACATTGCTCAGAAAGTATCTTTGTCATTTTCCTTCAAAACTCCTTTAGCCAGCAGTATCACCATGCATGCTGTTTTTCTTCATTTCCCATAGAAGTAATTAAGAATTATTGGCACATCATTTGCTTCTCCGTGGGTAGAGTAGACCAGGTGGATGGTCTCTATAATAAAATACAACTAGTTATTGCACGAGCCTGATTCATTGGTATGCAAAGCTGGAAACAACTTTATTTTTTCCACACCACAGCCTTGCAGGAATTAACAAACTATTCATCATTGTATTTAAAAACACAGATCCAATCTAATACGAAAACCTCAGTCTCTGGACCATTTGATAGCTGCTCCCTGACCCCAGGCTTCGAAATTTGTAATGGGAAAGAAAGTCATGGTTGGCTTCCTCCTTATTTCTCTAGAGCACTCTTTTTTTTTTTTTTTTTTGAGACAGAGCCTCAAGCTGTCCCCCTGGGTAGAGTGCCATGGCATTACAGCTCACAGCAACCTCCAACTCCTGGGCTCAAGCGAGTCTCCTGCCTCCGCCTCCCAAGTAGCTGGGACCACAGGCGCCCGCCACAACGCCCGGCTATTTTTTGGTTGCAGCCATCATTGTTGTTTGGCAGGTCCGGGCTGGGGATTCGAACCCGCCACCTTAGGTGTACGTGGCTGGCGCCTTAGCCGGTTGAGCTATAGGCGCCGAGCCAAGCACTCTTTTTAAAAAACACTTTTTTGGCATAATTCAGTGGTTTTATTTTTTATTATTTTTCTGGATTGTTTTGGACTATATGAGGGTACGTACGATTAGGTGCCATTATTTGAGTTTGTCAGGTAAACGAGTTGTAACTGAGTCCTTCACTCAGGAGGTGTACCATATACTCATGCATTGTACCCATGAGGTGGGAGCTTACAGAACCCTCTTCCTCTCCGCTTCTGGAATTTAATTGAGTTTTTCTCTCATGAGGGCCTGTGGTTGTTAATCTACTAGTTTCAACCTAGTATTGAGTACATACGATGCTTGATTTTCTATTCTCTCTTCTTTCTTTTTTTTTTTTTTTTTTGAGACAGCCTCACTCTGTTGCCCCAGGCTAGAGTCCCACAGTGTCAGTTTAGCTCACAGCAACCTCAAACTCCTGGGCTCAAGTGATCCTACATTCCTCAGCCTCCCAAGTAGCTACAGGTACCCGACACAAAGCCCAGATAAATTTTTCTATTTTTAGTAGAGAGGAGGGGGTCTCGCTCTTGCTCAGGCTGGTCTTGAACTCCTGAGCTCAAGTGATCCTCCCACCTCAGCCTCCCAAGAGTACTAAGATTATAAGTGTGAGCCACCTCTCCCCACCTGATTTTTCATTCTTGAGATACTTTACTTAGGGGAATGTTCTCCAAATAATTCCAGGTAAATACAAAATATGCTCATTATCCCTGATCACGAGATAAAAGCCAACCAAACCACGTTGAGACTTCATCTCACCCCAGTAGGGACCGCGCTCTAGGGTCCTCTTCCACCTCTGCCACTCACCCGACTGTCCCAGGCACTTGTAAAATGGGAGGGACACGGAGAGGTAGGAAAATTCTTCCTTGGCTTTAATGCCCTCTGGGTATAGCAGGTGGTCAAATGCTGGTTTTTTGTGACAAGGAGCCCTCCTTGTGTTGGAGTCCCCAGAAAGTCTCCTACTGGAGCACCCCAGGGCACCCCTTTCTGGCTCAGACAAAGCACTCTCTTGGCTAACAACTTCTGACCTGCCCTCCTCCCCTCCACCTTCTGGATTCAGCCTCTTTCTCCTGGCAGAAAGCACTTTCACATGTAGTCCTTTTTTAGTTAAGCAGCTCTATTGAGATATATAAATAAACTGCACCTACCCCAAGTGCACTATTTGATAAGTTTTGACTTTTGGAGAGGTTTATGCACCAGGATCAAGATAATGAATCTTGCATCACCCTCCAAAGTTTCCTTATGGCCCTTAGTAATTCCCATCTCCTGTCAGTCCCCTGTTCTCAGGCATCTCTGCTTTCTGGCCCATGAATTGGTCTGGTTTTATATAAACAGCATCTTGGAGTATGTACTCTTTTTTTTTTTTTTTTTTGGTCTGGCTTCTCTCATTCAGCATAATTTTTTTTAGATTCATCATGGGGTCCTTTTGCAAGATAACATAACCTCGGCCACCTTCCATGGGTGCACAAAGCCCATGGGAAAGTCTGCTCACCCGTGACCTGCCACACAACGAATGCAAGTGCAGCCCGTTCCCTGGCAGCTGCCCTGGGCTGTTCCACCGTCATTTCCCAGGCATGGCAGGCTCCAGGGCACACAGGCCTGGTTCTCCAAGCACCTGAAGATCTGCTCTGCTGGCCTGAGGACAGGAAAGGCGCAGCACCTGCCCTGGCATCCTATCCTTCTCTTCTCTAGTGTCCAGTGGCTAGAGCTCTGAGAGGCTTCAGACAGGCTTTGCGGATCACTCCCAAACGTTCTGCACAGGTTGGGAGCCATCTGTTTTTGAGATGTTACCTTGGATAGACTGCTGTGGTATCATAGCTCATAGCAACCTCTAACCTTGGATAGACTGTTACCTTGGATAGACTGTTGTGGTATCATAAGTAGACACTCTGTTACCTTGGATAGACTGCTGTGGTATCATAGCTCATAGCAACCTCTAACTCTTGGGCTCAAGTGATCCCCTTGCCTCAGCCTCCCACATAGCTGGGATTAAAGGTGACTGCCATGATGCCAAGCTAGTTTTTCTATTTTTAGTAGAAACAGGGTCTCAGTCTTGCTCTGGCTGGTCTTGAATGCCTGAGCTCAGGTGATCCACCCACCTCAGCCTCTGAGAGTGCTAGGATTACAGGTGTGAGCCACCGTGCCCAGCCTAGAGCTGTTATTTAGATTATGAGGGCACCTAATATCCCATATTCTCAGCTGAAATGGAGACAACAGGAACATTTGCATGTTATAGTCCTCTGTCTGATAACTCAGAGGTTAGAAATGTTACTAACTCTGATGCTTCGAGTTGCACGAGTAACCTCAGCATCTGAGACTTCACCAGCTTATGAGGTCATGCTGCCACTTAATGTCTAAATCACCAGAGCCCCAGAGCCCAGAGTGCAGCCTCCCTGCCCATACTTTCACCAGGCGCTCCTCTGCAAGTTTTCTAGGACACCAGCAGAAATGCCCACAAAAGCTACCAATCTGCACAGATCCCCACTTCCCTCATCAGCCCCTCGATTCTTGGTCACTGCCTCATGCTCTTCTATCCAAGGACTCCTCCTCAGTCTACAGACACTCCCTTCAGTGCAGCTTCCCTCCAAGTGTGGGAATGTACCCCTCCCTCATGCATCCCCAGCAAGGCTGGGGCCAACATTAATACTTAAGGAGACTTCCCTGAAAGCCTGGAGGTGATAGGCCAGCACAGAGCACTTTCACAGAGGTTCTTTTCTTGGGGTTGCCAGATTTTAACAAATAAAAAGCATAGACTTCCCAATTAAATTTGAATTTCAGATAAACTACAAATAATTTTCTAGTACAAATATGTCCTAGGGCTCGGCGCTTGTGGCTCAAGTGGCTAAGGCGCCAGCACATATACCTGAGCTAGTGGGTTCGAATCCAGCCTGGACCCACCAAACAACAATGATGGCTGTGTGAGGACCAGATCAGCTCCATTTTGTTGTTTCCAAATAAGTTCTGTTCCTGGGCCCTGGCCTGCAGGGCCCACCTTGTAACCCTCCCCATTCCATTCCTAGTTGCTTAAACCATACCCGCAGGGCCCACCCTGCAACCTTTCTCATTCCTTTCATAGTTACTCAACCAAATAGTACCACCCTGGGCAACAGAGCAATAA
>NW_003852441.1:10530447-10553843 GCF_000181295.1 Otolemur garnettii | reverse complement strand
GAGTCTCGAGTTTGTCGGTTGGGATTAATTTGGGAGGCTTTCTCAGACCCAACAGCTGCAACCAAAAAACAGCCAGGCACTGTGGCAGGCACCTGTAGTCCCAGCTACTTGGGAGGCAGAGGCAGGAGAATTACTTGAGCCCAGGAGTTAGAGGTTGCTGTGAGCTGTGATGCCATAGCACTCTACCCAGGGTGACAGCTTGAGGTTCTGTCTCAAAGAGAAAAAAGAAAAAAAAAATCTGTCCTAGGCAATATTTGGGACATATTTATACTATAATGTTATTTATTTGTTCACCTGAAATTCAATTGGACTAGATGGCTGGACTTTTATCTGGCCAGCCTGCCCCTCCTAGATGTTCTTTTGTGATCTCTAACATGTCCCCCTTTGCAAAGCCAACTTACCTCCCACCATGGAGATATCTGGAAGAAATATTCCCTCCAGTTTGCATTCCTCAAGACTCCAAGAACAGAAAGCAGTTTTCTCCTTCAGAGTTCCAGGCTCCTTCCAAGTCCCTATTCCCTGTCCGGGGATAACTAAGCGTGAAGCATCAGCCATTCCTTTCAGAGGAACCTCCCTCCCCCCAAGAATGCTCTTTACTTTCTAATGGCATCAGAACAATACTCTGGAATCTGGACATTTCCTAACGTCTACCTTGCACAGTTGTCCTTTTTATTTTTTATTTTATTGCAAACTGACCATTTATAATTGTGCATATTTATGGAGTATAAAGTGATGCTATGATTTATGAACACCCCAAGGATAAATTAAATCAAGTTAATTAACATGTCCATCACTTCAAATGCTTATCTTTTTTGTGACTAGAATATCAGAAATTTACTCTCTTAGTAATTTTTTTTTCTCTTAGTAATTTTGAAATGTAAAATATACTGTTAGTAACTAGAGTCAATGTGCTGCACCACAGAGCTTTAAAAAATCAACCTTATTCCCCGTCTGAGATTTTTATATTCTTTGATCATCGTCTCCCCTCTCCTCCTGTCCTCAGTCTCTATAACCACCTTGTGTCCCCTGCTGCTATGCCTTTGATTGTTTTTTAATTTCTTTATTAGTTGAGACAGAGTCTCACTGTGTTGCCTTGGATAGAATGCTGTGGCCTCATCATAGCTCACAGCAACCTCAAACTCTTGGGCTCAGATGATCCTCTTGCCTCAGTTTTTCTATTTTTAGTAGAAACAGGATATTGCTCTTGTTCAGGCTAGTCTCTGAACTCCTGAGCTCAAGTAATCCACCCACCTTGGCCTCCCAGAGTGCCCTTCAATTGTTTTTGATTCTCTCCTTTGTCTTCCCATGACCAGCTTATTTCATTCAGCACAATGTCCTCCACTGCCACCCGTGTTGTGGCAAATGATAGAATTTCCTTCTTTTAAAAGACTGAACAGGCTCAGCGCCTGTGGCTCAAGCGGCTAAGGCACCAGCCACATACACCTAAGGTGGCGGGTTCAAATCCCCAGCCCAGGCCCGCCAAACAACAATAATGGCTGCAACCAAAAAATAGCCGGGCGTTGTGGCGGGCGCCTGTGGTCCCAGCTACTTGGGAAGCTGAGGCAGGAGACTCGCTTGAGCCCAGGAGTTGGAGGTTGCTGTGAGCTGTGATGCCATGGCACTCTACCCAGGGGGATAGCTTGAGGCTCCGTCTAAAAAAAAAAAAAAAAAAAAAAGACTGAACAGTATTTCATTGTGTATATACACCACATTTTCTTTATCCATAAGTCTGGGGGACACTGAGGTTAAATTTGTATTGTGGCCTCTGGGAATAAGTGAACATGGGAGTGTGGACATCTCTTTGATGAACTGATTTCAAATCTGGGTAAATATCCAGAGGTGAGATTTCTAGATCCTATACAGTAATTCCATTTTTAGTTTTTTGAGGAACCTCCATACAGTAGCTGTGCTAGTTTACACGCCCCCACGCCCAGGCCCACAGGGTGCAAGGTTTCCTTTACTCCTCTTACATAGTTCTTGAATGACTTGGCCTGGGGGAATATCTTGCTCTCTTAGGGAATCTTGGTGAGCCTGTGGTAGAGGTTTGCCACCAGGAGTCTTCCTCAGATCTTCCCCATCACTATCCCAGGCATGGATACGACTGCACCATGCATGTCTCTAGAAGAAACAATCATTTTAGATACCAGATGGTGATGTAGCTCTGCCCCTCCGGGAGACAGTCATTTCCTGTTAGCTCATAGAGCAGAGCAGTCCCACTCCACAACTGGAGTCTTACTTTACCTTTACAGAAATCAAAGATCCATTAAAGCACTATTCCTAAGTCAACACTGCAAGTTGCCCTTGGGCTAAAATCCCAGCCTCTGCCTAAATGTAGGACTGTACATTTAAAATGTACTACACAGACCCAGCAAGTTATCATCAAATCCAGTCTTAGCCAAGGACTCAGCTGGTCTTCCAGCCCTGGATATACCTTTGGGGTTCCATACCATTGATAGACTTGAATCTTTGTTCGAATGCCTTGCTAGGGTTTTTTTTGTTTGTTTTTTGTTTTTTTGGTTGAAAACATAGTGATGCTTCAATTATGCTGCCCTGCCAGCACTGAATTCTTCAAAAACAAATGAGCTTTCCACATAATTAGAGCTTAGCTCTATAAAAATCAGCGCTTTGTTTATTTTATCCATTTTGATTGGAATCTGTCAAAACTGTCACAGTGAAGTATTACATCTGCTTTTTAAAAGTCTTCTTTTCTCTGTCGCCTTTGTCCTCAGGCTACATAATGGTTTGACACTGCCGCTAACGCACCTGCTTCTAGATGGCCCTTTCCACTTTTTATTCACTGTCAAGAAGAATGTGTTGAAAACAAGTAAATGGAATCTCAGAGTCTATAAAGACTTTTCTTACAAATAAAGCTCTTGCCTTTAGTGTGGGACTTTGTGAAGGTTTTTCCAGAGGCTCAAAGGATTTTATTTTGCTTCATGGCTTAGTTTTAGATTTTCCTAGTTCTTGAAAGGTTAAGATTTCTTCCTTTCTGGATCAGTGGGATGCTATTATAATGAAAATGCTCAAGCTCCTTTAAAGGAGCTATGTCAAGCTATCCAAGTTAGAGCTGTTGCTAAGGGAACCAGGAAAAGCTTTCTTAATGTATAAACCTGGTTATTATATTTAAAATTCAAAGAGCAGCCAGAGATTCCTACTGGGAGAGCAGAGACTCTACTTCTGAAGAAGAAGTGGAAAAGTACTCCTCTCCCAAGGGAAAGTGTAATTCTTGAGGTTCACCTCTGTGGCCCAGAGCCAAACTCATGGGATTACTCTTTTATGTTTCTTTATTTTATTTTATTATTATTATTTTTTAGAGACAGAGTCTCACTTCATTGCCCTGGGTAGAGTGCGGTGGCGTCACAGCTCACAGCAACCTCCAACTCCTGGGTTTAGGCCATCCTCTTGCCTCAGCCTCCCAAGCAGCTGGGACTACAGGTGCCCACCACAACACCCAATTATTGTTTTGTTGCAGTTTGGCCGGGCCAGGTTCAAATCGCCACCTGCAGTATATGGGGCCAGCACCCTACCCGCCGAGCCACAGGTGCTGCTCTCTTTTGTGTTTCTAACGATGGAAGAAAAGGAAAGCCACTCTGAGGAGAGAAGGGGAGGAGGGATGACACAACAGCTCTCCCCCATTAGCCACTATGACTGGATCTCAACCTTCCTAATCCCCCAACCCTTTAATATAGATGGTTTCATCACACCGGGTACTCGTCTCCTGTCTGGAGACGTAGAGGAGCAGTGTCTGGTTCCTAAGACCAGCGGAAATATGTGTTTTCCGACCCCTAAAGGGGTCGCAACCCCACAGGTTGAGAACCGCTGCGACTAGACTGATCAAAGGCAGAAAGAGCAGGGGAGGTACACACCTATAATCCCAACTCCAGGGAGGGACCGAAGAACTCTGAGACAAAGCTATCCAAGTCGCGTTTGGATCCTGAAGCATAAAAGAAAGGAAAGAGCTAACTATTGTTTTCCTTTATAAAAGAAAATACAGCTGATCCTTGAACAACTTGAAGGTTAGGGTTACTGACTACTCAGCCCCCATGCCATCGAAAATCTGCCTGTAACTTTTGACTTTTCCAAAACTTAACTACTATTAGCTAAGTAGTAGTTCCGATTAACTACTGTCGATCGGAAGACCTACTGATCACATAAACAGGTGACAAACAGACATTTTGTATGTTATATGATATATACTTATAAAATAAGTGAGCTAGAGAAAAACAAATGTGATTAAGGAAATTTGTGTTGGGGGTGGAGCCTATGGCTCAGTGAGCATGGCACCAGCCATATACTGAGGATGGAGGATTCCAACCCTGCCTCTGCCAAACTGCAACAAAAAAATAGCCGGTCATGATTTATGCACAAATGACTTAATAATAATAAAAAAAAAAAATAACCCGGCATTGTGGCCGGTGCCTGTAGTCCCAGCTACTTGGGAGGCTGAGGCAAGAGATTCCCTAAGCCCAAGAGCTGGAGGTTGCTATGACCTGTGATGCCACTGCACTCTACCCAGGGCGATAAAGTGAGACTCTGTCTCTAAAAAAAAAAAAAGAAAAGAAAAGAAAAAAGAAAATTTGTGTTGGCTTTGTACCTGTAGCTCAGTGAATATGGCACTGGCCACATACACCCAGTCTGGCAGGTTCGAGCCTAACCTGGACCTGCTAAACAACAATGACAACTATAACCAAAAAACAGCTGGGCACCTGTAGTCCCAGCTATTTGGGAAGCTGAGGCAAGATAATTGCTTAAGCCCAAGAGTTTGAGGTTGTTGTGAGCTATGACACCATGGCACTCTACCCAGGGTGACATAGTGAGACTCTGTCTCAAGAAAAGAAAAGGAAAGGAAAAAAGTTCGTGTTTGCTCAGTGGAAGTGGATCATCATAGAGGTTTTCGTCTTCATGTTAAGTAAACTGAGGAGGAGGAAGCAGAGGGTCTGGGCTTGCTATTTTTAAGGCGGCAGAGGTGGAAGAAAATCCATACATAAGCAGACCTGTACAGCTCAAGTCCATGTTGTTTAAGAGTCAATTGTAACTTAAAAAATTAAAACATTGACATTAAAACGAAGACATTAAATTGTCCCTCATTGAACGCTAATGTCTCCTCCCTAGACTTTACCCCTGCCAGCCCCACCTTTTACCCATCACCTATCAGGATGCCATGCTTCTGTGGGAGGGGGACTACACTGGGTCAAAGAATCTTAGATCCCAAGAGATCATCCAGTCCATCATACTTATTGAACCATTGCAGAAACTAAGGCCCACAGAGTTCAGGGAGAAATTCAAGTCCTTACTCCTGATCCAGGATGCTTGCCCACTGCATCATTTGGAGCAGGATATCCCTGGAAAATTCAGAACATGTCTCATTTCATAGTACTTCCTCAGAGCTATAAAGAGCAATGTTTCTAAAGCGTTCCACAGAAACCTAGCCCATCATCTAGCAGTTTCAGTTATGAACTGAAAGTAGGGACTCAAACAGATGTTTGTAAATCCCTGCTCACAGCAGCATTATTCATAATAGCCAAAAGGTGGAAACAACCCATAAGTTCATCAATGGATGAATGGATAAACAAAATGTAGTATATCCACACAGCCTTAATGGGAAGGAGGTGCTGACGTGTGCTGCAGCATGGATGAACTTCAAAGCCTTTATGCTAAGTGAAATGAGCCTGCCATGAAAGGACAAATACTGTATGGTTTCCAGTCTTTGAGGTGCCTGGAGTAGTCAAATTCATAAAGACAGAAAGTGGGATGGTGGTTGCGGAGGGCCAAGGGAGTGGGGCATGGGAGTTAATGCTTAGTGGGTAGAGAGTTTCAGTTTGGAGAGACGGAAAAGTCCGAAAGGTGGAGCATGGGGATGGTGACCCAATGATGTGAAGTTACTTAGTGCCACTAAAAGACAAACTTTATGTTACAAATATTTTACCACAATTTTTAAAAGGAGGGAGGAAAAGAGAGATGCTCTAATCATTAATAGTGTCACCAAACAAACAGGTTTGGGGTGATCTGATCACTACACCCCCTACACGCACGCACACACACACACACACACACACACACTTGCCCTAGCAAGTTGCACACCACATTTAGTAAAAGACTCAGAGAAGTCTTAAATCAAAGACTGCTTAATTCAATGTGATCAAGCATTTCCTCAACTGAACACAGAAGCCTTTTTATTTTCATTAGCAGCCCACATCTGTGATGCTCCCTTTGGGAAATGCTGATATGAGCTTTATACTGCTCAGAGTATTTCTCCTATTAATACCTCACTGGATACCACCTAACACTTAGACCTCAAGTGTATTTATTGACTATTGAATAATTAATGAGCCATTTATTGTCCCCACTTTACTGATGAAGAAACTGCAGCCCAAGAAAGTCAATCCCTGACTCAAGGTCCCTACAAAGCTACTCAGCCAAGGTCAGTGGTAGAACCATGGGCAAAACTCCAGTTTCCCAAACCCTTTCCTGGGCTGTGCCCCTCAAACCCATGCTGCTTCCCTGATGCTATTTTTGGGTGCCTAAATGTAAGCAGAGCAAGTTCTTGGAGGGATCCTCAGGGTCCTGGGGCTGCTGAGTACTAGGTCAGGAGCACCAAAAGGGACAGAAGGTCTCAGGCATCACAGACTCCTTAGTGGCCAGTGTTCTGAGGGATATAAAAGTGGGGGAGTTTAGAGGTGTCCAATCTCGTGAATTTTCCTAATGTAAGAATGGAATATACCCCCAGGTGATATAAGGTTCATCCGGGATGCAGATTATACAGATTCCCTGACCCGTGTCCTGGATTCTGACTGAATAGGTCTGGAGCAGAACTTGGGAATGTTTTTACAAGTGTTCCCCAGGGAATCTTATCTTGGAGGTAAAGTGAGTACCCCTGCCCCTAACACTCAAAAGGACCTCAATAGAACACCTGGTTTAGCAACCTTCTTCACGGGTAATGCAGCTGAGACTCCGGGAGCTGAGTCCAAGCTCACTACTTTTTTCTAACACCTCTAAGAGCAGAAACAAAGTCATGATATTGATTTCTTTGAGGAAAAGGCAGGTCTGTCATTTCTTTAAAATAAAAATTGATCTCGGTGCTCCCCTCTCTTCCTCCCAGCAAACTCTACCCCATTCTGGTCCCCCTGCCCCTGCCCAGTGAAAACCATTCTGCCCTTGTCCTATTCATTTCGGCATGTCCAGCCACTCCGGAAAATGTCCCAGCCATCTCCCTCACCCAGCTCTGACTGCAGTGTTGATCCAACTTGCTTTCTGAGCGTGATGGAGACCAAATGGTGCTCAGCTTTCCCCGCCCACCTCATCCCCCCACCCCCAGCAGTCAGACGATTTCAGGCTCCAGCTATGCTTCCAGAGGAAGCTGGGAGTTCTCCCTCCCAGAGGAGCTTACGCCCACCCTCCCTCACCGGAGAACCTGCTGCCCCAGCCCAGAGTGTGAGACAGATGAGCTGAGACAAGGCTGGGCACACACACAGCATTCCCTCGTCATTTGGCAGTTCCTTGTTGAAGAGCAGATGGAAAAGTCTGAGGACACTTGATTCCCAAAATTCCTTTTCTGAGAGCTCTACCCTGTCTCAGCCCCAGCAAATTAGTCTTTTCAGAGTAGTTAAAACCGTTCTCCTCCCAACTCACAGATACACCAATTTTCTTTGCTTTAGGGCCCAGGGAAGGGGCATCTAACAGATCAGTATATTGGGGGCCCAGGAGTTGTCTGCCCAGCTTCCGTTGTGAGATTTCTGCTCCTCCTAATTGAGGGAACCCAGCGTCCCAGCATGTCTGTTTAGGAGGGTCTGATCAGCTGCAATTTGCACCAATAGTGTCTCAATACTACCGGCGGCCCTAGCGTCCCTGCCAATAACAGGATCACAGCTTGGAGTCATAGACCTGGCTTCAAATCCTGGCTTTCTGGCTGCACAATGACTGCACAGAACTCCTCGGGGGCTGTTTCCGCATCTGTAAAATGAGGCGGTGGTATTTATGTCAGGAGTTTGTCCTGAGAATTAAATGAGATGCCATTGGCAAAGTCCTTGGCACACAATAAAACAAATGCTCAGTTGAAAGGAGGTGGTTATGCTTGCCTTGAGCTCTCAGAACACTGTCTCACCTTCCCATGGCTCCCCTTTGCCACAAGGAAAGCCAAGTGTAATCTGAGATGGGACCTGGATTATGGCCATCATAGACCCAAAATCTAAGGGCCCTAAATTGTGGATATTCACATAAAATAAACACAAGGGATATAAGAACACTTGAAATTTGACCCAAGAATGTGTAATTTGATCTGTATTGCTAAATTGCTTTCCAGAAAGGTTGCATCAACTTACACATACCAAGTAGGAAGTGCCTGCTTCTCGACTGCCTCACCAGCAATGCTTCTATGGGCAGAGTCTCTCTCATCTGAAAGGTCTGGACTTTTTTGGATTGGGCCTATTTGAATATAAATGTGATATCTTGGGGATGGGATTGATGTTTAGACAAAAAATTCATTTATGATCCATATATACCTTCTACCCAGAGAAGGTATAAGTCTTGCTCTGCTGCCCCAGCTAAAGTGCAGTGGAATGATCATAGCTCACTGCAGCCTCAAACCCCCAGACTCAAGTGATCCTCCCGCCTCAGCCTCCTGTGTAGCTGGAACTACCAGTATATGCCACTATACCTGGCTAATTTATTGTGCTTTTTATAGAGTCAGAATCTTGCTTAAAGTCATCCTCCTGGCTTGGCCTTCCAGAGTGCTAGGATTACAGACATGAATTAATGCACCTAGCCTATTATATATAATTATTATTATTATTCTTTCTTTCTTTTTTTTTTTTTTTTTTTTTTTGCAGTTTTTGGCCCGGGCTGGGTTTGAACCTACCACCTCCAGCACATGGGGCTGGTGCCCTACCCTTCTGAGCCATAATGTTTTTATTATTTATTTACTTATTTATTTTGAGACAGAGTCTCACTATGTCACCTTAGTAGAGTTTTGTGGCGTCACAGCTCACAGCAACCTCTAACCCTTGGGCTTAAGTGATTTTCTTGCCTCAGCCTCCCAAGTAGCTGGGACTACAGGCACCTGCCACAACGCCCAGCTATTATTTGGTTGCAGTTGTCACTGTTGTTTAGCAGACACGGGCCAGGCTCAAACCCACCAGCCTTGGTGTATGTCGCTGGCACACTACTCCCTGAGCTATAGGCGCTGAGCCAGTATATAATATTTTTAATAATTTTCTGCATGAAACAAAATTTATGTTAAGTGCTTATGTGTGGAATTTTCCATTGTGATGTCTTGTTGGCCTTCAAAAAGTTTTGAATTTTAGAGCATGTTGACTTTCAGATTAGAGGAGCTTAACCTATAGCAACATTTTTTTTTTTTTTTTTGAGACAGAATCTCATTCTGATCCTGGGCTAGAGTGCCATGGCATCATAGTTCACAGAACCTCAAACTCCTGGGTTCAAGTGATCCTCCTGCCTTAGCTTCCCCAGCAGCTGGGACTACAGGTGCCCACCCCAATACCTAGCTGATCTTTTCTATTTTTAGTAGAGACTGGGTCTCACTCTTGCTCAGGCTGGTCTTGAACTCTTCAGCTGAAGGGATCTTCCCACCTCAGCCTCCCAGAGTGCTAGAATTGCAGGTGTAAGCCTTATCACCTGGCCTTGTAGCAGCATTTTTAAAGACATTACCAGTTCAAGGAATCATCTCATTTTTGTCCTGATTGGTAAATTTGTGATTAGCAGGAAGGTTAAAGTTCTTTTTACTAGACATTTATATTTCTTCTTTTTTTCTTTGAAATGCCTTCAGATTATCTTATTAATATCTTTGTTAATTTTTATAAGGCTTTTAAATATTGATTAAAAATCATACTAACTTATAATTTATTAATTTATAATCTTTATATAAAATATAAATCCTTTATCTGTCTTACACAAGGTAATTTTTTTCCCTGTCATTTAACTTAGTGAATTTCATTTATTGCAAAGTTTTACATTTTTAGGTAGTCAAAACAATCTTTTCTCTAATGAGTTCTACTTTTGATATTCTAGCCAACTATTTTAAATTACACATGAACTTTATGGACACCCTGTGTTAAAGAAGACCTTCACCCCAAGAGTATGTAAACATTTACTTATATTTCATTCTAGTATTGTTTCTCTTTCCTATACGGGTACTGTTAGTTCATCTAGAACTATTCTGTTCAATATGGTAGGCACTAGCACAAATGGGAATTTAAATTTAAGTTTTAATCAATTAAAAATGTGGTTTCTCAGTGTACTAGCTCCATTTTAAATGCTCAGTAACCATTTGTACCTAGGAACTGCCATATGGAACAACACAGATAGACAGTGTTTCCATCATCACAGAATGTTCTATTGGGCAGAGCTGATCTAGAATTCATTTTGTGAATGAAGGGGAAAGGAAGGGAATACAGCTTTTTCCTAAATAGTTCAGGTGGTTATTTCAATACCATCTTTTGGATAATTTACCACTTTGATCTTTATTTGAAATGCCACATTTATAGTCTTAAGTCTAGAAATATAAACCTGGATCCTTTTCTGCACTTCCTATTCAGGATCGTACAATTTCAACTATGGTAATTCTACAATATATTTTAATGTTTGGTAGAGCAATGCCGTCTTTCGTTCCTCCTTATTTTTCTTTCTAAATAGATTCTTGGCAATCCTCATAAATACACAAACTTTAAAATCATGCTTTCATTTTGGGTGAGAATCGTATCCATACAGTAAGTCCACTCCTGAAGGGCTATTATCTGGCACCTGTTTTCCCAGCCGCCTGCACATCTAACCACACTCCAATTAGACTAGCCACTTGCCCTCCCGTGAATGCACACTTTGCCCCTTGTTACTGTGCTCTGTGTCCTGCACTTGGAACTAGCTCCCCAGGCTGGTCCACTGGGGACTTTCACTTGCTCTCTCAGTTCAAACCTCATTTTCTCTGTGAAGCCATTTCTGATGCTGCTGGATAGATGCAGATTATTCTTCTCCTGCTATACATTGTTCATTCCTATGATGGAACAGTTATCTCATTATTTTGCAAGTGTTCTCACTGTGCTAAACTATTTGAGGACAAGGATTGTGTCCCTTTTGTTTTGAATTCTCAAAACCTATCAATAGCACTTTGACTCAAGTTAGTCACTCAACAAAACTATATTGAGTGGGCAGGATTGCTTGAGGTCAGGAGTTGGAAACCAGACTGAGCAGGAGAAAGAAAATAATTAGTCAGTGGTTCTGGTAAATGCCTGTAGTTCCAGCTACTTGGGAGGCTGAAGCAGGAGGATCCTTTGAGCCAAGGACCTAGAGGTTGTTGTAAGCTACAATGACCACGCACCATGCCTTGGTGACGGAGTGAGATTGTCTCAAAAAATTATGTATTGAATCAAAGAGCATAAAAGTAACATTGGAAAAGTTGGCTGTGGCCTTGAACATAGTTCTCAGTGGGCTTTGATGAGGGCAGAACTGTTCAGTGTTCCTTTAATCTGGCAGTGATGTGATAACTAAATCAGAGTAGGGAAGTGAAGAAAAGCCCAGAGACTAGTTAAGAGGATATTAGAAGAGTTCAAGGCAGACAGAGTGAAGGCCTGAATAAGAATGGCGTCTGGGGCTTGGAAAGGAGGGGACATTGCTGAGGGATGACGCAGTGTTAGAACTGTCGAGAGATTGAAGGCAGACAGTGCCAAAAAACGCGACTAGGAACCTAATGGGAACTTTTTGCAATTTGTTCTCACAGACTTCTCAATATCTGTGTTTTGTGTCATTCTTAAACATTACAGTGGGATTTTACTACGAAATCAAAATGAATTATTATAATGTCATCAATAATTGTTTTATAACTAGCTCAGTTCCCTCAGTCAGGTCACTTAACCTCTTTGTAACTGTCTCCTCATCTGTAAGATTGGTGTTGCAATGCACATCCCTTAGAGCAACAGTCTCCAACCTTTTTGGCACAGGGCAGGGGTTGGGGGTTAATTTTGATATGAATCTACAAGCAATTGATTTATTCTAGTCACCATGCAGTCAAACCTCTCTGCTAATGATGCAGCCGCTCCCCAGTGCTAGCATCACTGCCTCAGCTCCACCTCAGATCAGGCATTAGCTTCTCATAAGGAGCGTGCAACTTAGATCCCTCGCACCCACAGTTAACTGAAGGGCTCACACTCCTGTGATAATCTAATGTCACCACTGATGTGACAGGAAGCAGAGCGCACGTGGCAGTGCAAGTGATGGGGAACAGCAGTAAATAGAGACGAAGCTTCCCTTGGTTCCCCACTGCTCACCTCACTCCACGAAGCCCAGTTTCTATCAGAGCACAGCCTGGCGGCTGGGGACTGGAGCCTTAGAGGGCTGTGTTGAGGATCAATGAGGTAATATTTGTAACGTGCCTAGTGCAACGCCTTGTACATAATCAGAGCTCAATAATTGTTGGTTATTCTAAATATTATTATTCATACATTATTCATACATTTCTATCCAGAGAAGCACTCATGAACCTGTGGTAGCTTCCTACTTGTGACAAAAAAATGACCGACCACTCAATGAATGACTCATGGAGTGTTATGTGGGGCCAGGAGCTAAAGGCTTTCTGAAAGCTGAAGTCTATGATGTGTACATGAACCTGCACTTGGGAAAGCTGCTGCCCTTTCCCCGAGCCAGGTTTGTTCAGGATCTCCCTACCTTCCTCTGTTTAGTGTGTAACTGGTAAAAATTCACCTTTCCATCTCCTTGGAGAAGCAAAGTGCAGCTAAGCAAGGCTGGCATTCTTTTTTTTTTTTTTTTTCTTTTGAGACAGAGTTTCACTGTGTCACCCTTGGTAGAGTGCCATGGCATCACAGCTCACAGCAACCTCAAACTCTTGGGCTTAAGCGATTCTCTTGCCTCAGCCTCCCAAGGAGCTGGGACTATAGGTGCCTGCCACAGTGCCAGGCTATTTTTCTGTTGTTGTTGTTGTTCAAACCCACCAGCTTTGGTGTATATGGCCAGTTCCCTGACCACTGAGCTATGGGTGCCAAGCCGAGGCTGGCATTCTTGGGATATGTAGGGTGTGATGAGGGGAGAAGGGGCTATGCAGATGGAGACCCAGTTCTGCTCCGGGAGCAGGGCAGATTGCTACTCTCGGGCGTGGCTCTGTGGTAAGTGAGCTTTGCTGCTTTCATTATCCATGGAGAGAATGTGAGTTGCAAAGGGAGAATTAGAAGTTGAAGCTGTCTTGTTCTTCTTTCACTCAGAGAGGGATTCAAGAAGAGCTGTGATGCCTCTGTTAGCCAGAAACTGCAGCTGCCAGCGTATTTTAAAGTCACAAGGGTTCAGGTCAAAGGCAGCTGATTTTGGATGTTGCTTTGTAGAATCCTCAGAATCTATGGACCCCTGTGCAGCTTGGGGTCCATTGGCTGTGCTGACTTAATTCCATCCATTTTTATAAATTAATCTGCCATCTTCCCATAAGGTAAGCAAGATGTGCCAATGTGTTTCTTATAACTCTTACCAATTATGAAAGTGGAATATTCCAGGGTGTCTCTCACAGGTTCTATCATCTTGCTCATAGTGAAAGTGAAACGTACTGTGTGTTTATTATCAATTCTGTTCTCTTATCCAGAACGAGGATGAGAGGTCTCACTGTCTGTACTAAAGCTTCTACTGGTCCTCCTTGTGAGCAGGGGCTCACATGTTAGTGCCCAGTGCAGAGTATGCTGAGCTATTCTGGAACTCTCTCTCTCCAGCCATTCCACCCTTGTCTGCAGACTCGTCTGTCTAAACCCTCTAGGACAGGACTCTGACATTAGGTCTTTGGTTAGCATTGTCATGTTCGCAAGGAGTCACATTAACAGTTAATGGCTTTGTGCTGGAACAAGGTTTCTACTGTGCCTCTCTGGGTGAAAACAAAGTCCCTAGACACAGAACGAACTTCCAGAAAAGGCTCCCGTGCTAAGTCAGCCAACAGACTCCAGAGCTAATCGGAACCAGATGTGAGTTCTTTTCACTTAAATATATTGCAGGTCACAGATTTATTTTTTGAAAGCACCTATAATAACAATTAAAGTCATAAAATATGTTTTCCCTAGATATTTTCTCCTAGTCAACCAAGCAATATAGTCTGATAAGTTGGGACTAACCTAGGCCAAAATCAACATATTTGCTTTGCTAGAAATCTGCAGAATTGTCTGTCTGTGGAGGTGTGCTCTGGGAAGGCCAGGGACAGCTGCCAACATGCAAACAGTTTCCTAAAATATCTTGTGCATGCAGGAATGATAAGCAGACTCATAGATTAGTGACTAAGAGGTGGAGAGAGAAAAGTCTGGGGGAGAGGAATAGAATGAGCGGCATTAAGTGTAATTCAAGTAATTTGGTAGATACTTCCTGCATTTAAAAAATGGAATCTACGAACAGTTCAATAGCAGCTGATAACTTTCTCCATCCCAGTATCACTGCTGAAGTTCAAGTGCTGGGTCGCTGACCACCTCTAGGAAGAATTGTGAACAAATTCTTGGGTTGTTCTTTCAACTGCAGTCTCTACTTACAGGACAAACTATTTTCTGGAGAAGTGGTCAGGAGTTACTAAGAGCTGATCCTCTCCCCCATATCCCCCCTCAGCCAGGTGCTGCCTGGTGCCTGTCACCACCTGGGCCTTAACTCCACAAAAACTGGTCTGGCTTCCACTGCTAACCGCTGGCAAGCAGGGATCTCACTATCCCCATGATCACCAGCATCTTCAGGGCTTGTTTCTTTACTTGCAGGCACCCATTTCTATTCCAACAAATCTATTTTCCAACACTAGACACTGAATGACCTTTGGTCGTAGCCCCCCCCTTTTGTATATGTTTTGTATATGTTTTGTTCTTCTGTCTACTTTGGGAATTCTTCTTTACGCTGATCGTCTTTGATAACCAGTTTCCATTCTTGTTTTTGGGAACAGTCACCCATTTCCGTCTGGGAAGTGTCCCTCCCCACTGTCAGCCCTGTGTCACACTAGGGTTGACGACACTCTCCTCGGTCTCACTCCCCCCAGGTCCCTGGGAGTAGAATGTATGTCCTAAGCCTTGCCAAGGGACAAGGACGAATCCAGTGAAGGCCCATGATCAGTGAAGCTTTCAGACTTAAGTTCCTTCCTTTTAAAATTAATTTTTTTTAAATTTCAGATAAATATGAGGGTACAAACAATTAGTTTATGTTTGCATTTGTTAGGTAAGGTCCCTGTTGTAGTTGTGTCCCTCACCCGGAGGTGTGCCATATACGCTTACATTGTGCCCGTTAGGGGGGAGCACAATTCCCATTTCCCTCTCCCCCTCCTTCTCCCTCCATTCCCCCAACTGAAATTAAATTGAGTTTTTCTCTACTGTGGGCCTATATTTATCTACTGACTTCATGTTAGTATTGAATACATTGGATATTTGTTTTTCAATTTTTATGATACTTTATTAAAGAGAATATTCTCTAACTCTATTCAGGTTAATATAAAAGATGTAAAAATCTCCATCTTTTTATGGCTGAATGGTATTCCATGGTATACATACACCACAGTTTATTAATCCATTCCTGGGTTGATGGGCACTTGGGTTGATTTGATGTCTTGGTAATTGTAAATTGAGCTGTGGTAAATAATCTAGTGCAAATGTCTTTATGATAAAATTATTCTTTTTTTCTTCTGGGTAGATATCTAGTAATGGGATTGTGGGATCAAATGGAAGGTCTATTTTGAGTTCTTTAAGGATTCTCCAGATTTCATTCCAAAGAGGCTGTTTAAAAATTAATCTCTTAAACTAGCTAATACATTCACATGGTTCCAAAAAGTGTATAAGAAGTTAAATAGTAACATAATAGGAAACTATGAGTCTTTAAATTGAAAAATGAATAAATTGAATATTTGATAAGAGTAAAACATTTACATAGTCTCAAAGTGCCTCCCCTCAAAATCTCATTTGTTACAAAGGGGAAATAACTTCACAGTGAAGAATCCTGGCAGATACCACACTAATAAGATGATTAATGTTAACATCATCAGTAAGGGGTAAAATCGTGTGCCACCTGGGAGATGCAGTGAGAAGAATCATAACCTGAATCTAACCATGAGGAAACGTCAGACAAACCTAAATGAAGCGATGTTGATCTTCATGGTCCAGGGAGGCTGAGGAAAGACTAAGGAACAATTCAAAATCAAAGGAGACTAAAGGCAACACATGATCATCAGTTGGAATCTTTTGCTATAAAGAACATTACTGGGACAATTAGTGAAACCTGAATGGTGGAAATGTATCAGTGTTAATTTCTGATCTTGTTGATCATATTGTGGTTATGTCAGAGGATGTCTTCATAGGAATTACACACTTAAGTATTCAGAGGCATTGGGGTATCACATTAACAACTTAATCTCAAATGGCTCAGGAGAAAAAAAAAATTTGTATCACACTTGTAGCTTTTTTTTTTTTTTTTTATTGAGACAGTCTCACTTTGTTGCCCTCGGTAGAGGGCCATGGCATCATGGCTCACAGCAATGTCAACCTCTTGGGCTCAAGTGATTCTCTTGCCTCAGCCTCCCTTGTAGCTGGGACTATAGGCACCTGTGACAACGCCCGGCTATTTTTTTGTTTTTTGGTAGGCCCCGGCTGGGTTCGAACTCACCAGCCCTGGAGCATGTGGCCAAGACCCTTCCCACTGAGCTACGGGTGCCGCCCACATTTGTAGATTTTGTGTAAATTTGAGATTCTAAAATAAAAATTGTTTTAAGTTATCTAGTCAAAAATTTCCCTCTAATGAGGGACCACCACCCGTCTAGCTCTTTCCAGTAACAGGTAACCAGCTATCCTGGTATATTCTTTTTTTTTTTTTTTTTTTTTTTTTTTTGAGGCAAGGTCTCCCTTTGTTGCCCTCGGTAAAGCGCCCTGGCATCACAGCTCACAACAACCTCAAACTCTTGGGCTTAAGTGATTCTCTTGCCTCAGCCTCCCTTGTAGCTGGGCCTACAGGCACCCGCCACAACACACAGGTATTTTTTGTTTGTTTGTTTAGCAGGCTGAGGCCGGATTCGAACCTACCAACCCCACTGCATGTGGCTGTTGCCCTAACCGTTGAGCTATGGGCGCCAAGCCACTATCCTGGTATATTCTTTAGAGATTTTATTTTTAATGAATATACACAAATAAGAATGAAGAGGCCAATGCCTATAAGCTAAGAGGCAGTCCTTAATATAGGGTGGGGACAGGGAGCTCTGAATTGCAAGGTTTCTGTTTGAGGAAACCTTGTTAGGGCTCAGAACACAGCTCTGGACACCTGGTCTCTCTCCTCCATGGTCCTGGGGGTGTGAAGCACCTAGCCACGACCAACTTTATCCAGGCCAGCAACTTACACTCTTATTATGGTCTTGTTTTTCTTTTCTGACTGCCAGTCATATGGTTTTGCAGAAACATGTGGGATCCTATCCTGCAGTATGGTGACTACAGCTAACAACAAAGTATTGTAAACTTGGAAACTGCTAACGAGAGTAGGTCTTAAATGTTCTTCATAAAAATCAGAGATGTCAGGTTCGAATTTAGAATTTTCCTGTTTAGTGGAATATTATGCTAGAATACGAAGCACAGAGAGCGCTGGTCACCCCTGACCTTAGGCTGCAGCCTACCATCCTGCAATATCCCCTACCACAGGGACCTCATGTGTCCAGCTATGGACACCCAGACTACACATCTAGCCTTCACCTTGGTCACGCCTCAGGTCTAGAGGTATGTATTACCCTGGTGTAAGATCCACACTTCAGGGGATGGAATTAAGCAGTTGTGGGCCCTGGAAATGAGTCTGGGGCGATTTGGGCAGGGAACTGTGGGATCCCAGTACCAGAAAGGGAGGTCTAAAAGGGAGGAGAAAGGGAGGACAAGTCCTCTTGGCAGGAGGAGGGTCAGGTTGGGGGCCCTGTTGCCCAGGGCCAAAGGCAGTACCGATTGTCTCGATAAATTGTATTACTAGATTTCCTGATAGCCATCCATCCTTGTGATTCTGGAATAACCCCTGCTTAGTCATGCTTTTTTAGATACTGCTGAATTACATTTGCCCATGCTCTATGTAGGAATTTTCCATCCATATTCGTAAGTGAAAATTGATCTCTAGTCTTGTTATTTGTGCTCACTTTGTCAGGTTTCAATGACAGGGTTATGCTAGTTTTGTAAATTGAATTGGGAAGCTTTCCATCTTTTCCTATGTTCCGTAACAATTATTTTGTTCTTTTTAATTTGTGAGGAACTTATAAAAACATTCTGACTACAAAAATACTCAAACCATACAGAAAAAGGAAAAATTTCTCTTAACTTCCCCTTCATATCCTAATCCCTACCTGGAAATAATCATCATTTTCCAGTTGCTGTGTATACTTCTAGAACTTTAAACTTCCATCCATACATGGACATACACACACACATACACACACACACACACACATATATCCACATACATATATATATATGGTACCATTTTTATATAAGTGAGATTAAATGCTATATACTGAATTGTAAGTTTTTGAGTTTTGTGCATTTTTAAAAATTTAAGTCCTGGAGAACTTGCCATGTCTGTGTATAAACCTATCTTATCCTTTAAAATGCTAAATAATATTACAGAGCATGGATATTTTTATTTAAAACTCTTTCCCACTTGTGGGACATTTAAGTAGGTTCTAATATTTCTTCCCTGTCATGCTGCATTAAGTATTTTCTCACAGTAATTATCCCTGCCTGATTTTATCCTGTTTAGTTATTTGTTTGTTAGATTTTTCATTTGTTTACTCATCTGTCTTCTCCCACTGGAACTTCAAAACAAAATCTTTTTCCTGTCCTCTTCCACCAAGCCTAAAATTGTGTCTAGTACATAGTAGGCACTCAGTTAAGGTGACCAGATTTTAACATCGGTAAGGCGGGACAACATAGCCGGGGGGTGTGGCGGGGGGCGTGGCGGGGGACGGGGCAGGGCAAGGCCTGACAACAATGCAAACTTTGATAAGCACTCAATAATCACTTCTCAGCAATTATTTGTTATTATTACAGTTTAACGTTATAAAATTAACAAAAATAATATAAAACTCATATTCTGGCGAAATAGCCACATGGCAGTAGAAAACTGTATATTCCCTTCTTGTTCTCCCCGCCCATTCGTGCATTCTTTCCAAAAATCGGGACTTTTTAAAAATGCCACGGGACGCGGGACAAATTGTTGAAAAGTGGGACTGTCCCGCCAAAAGCAGGACGTCTGGTCACCCTACACTCAGTACATGGATGAAAGTCCACCTTTGTAAATGGTTCTTTGGCAATCATACTGTTTTTTCTCCGATTAGGTGCTAGATATGGAAATACTGAGTCCAAGGGTGTAGGCTTTACAATTCCAATAGATACTGTCAAATCCATCTGTAGTCTGAACAATTTATACTTCCCTAGTAACATAAAAAGACAGACTTCTTCCTCATATTCTTGCCAACATATGCTATTAACAAACTTAACCTTTTTATCCAAGTTATATGTTTAAAAAAAGTACCTTATTACTATTTTAATCTGTGTTTCTTTGCTCACTACTGTGCTACTATAGCTGATCATGTATTATTTCTTGGCAGTTTGAAAATCCTTATCCTTTTCTTTTCTTTCTTTTTTTTTTTTTTTTTTTTTTTGAGACAGTCTCACTATATCGCCCTTGGTAGAGTACCGTGGCATCAAAGCTCACAGCAACCTCAAACTCTTGGGCCTAAGCGATTCTCTTGCCTCAGCCTCCCAAGTTGTTGGGACTACAGATGCCTGCCACAACGCCTAGCTATTTTTTCTTTTTTTCTTGTCTTTGTTGTTTAATAGGCCCAGGCTGGGTTGAAACCTGCCAGCCCTGGTATATGTGGCTGTGCCCTAACTACTGAGCTATGGCACCCAGCCTGAAAATCCTTTTCTGTTAATTACTTATTTGTATATTTTGTCTTCCTCTCTCCCACTCAATTGCTTGTATTTTTCACTGATGTATGGGAAGTTTTTATTTATTTTGAAAAAAATTATCAAATACCTGGCTAATATTTCCTTCTTACTCATTGCTTTTGATTTAACTTCGTTTATGGTATCTTTTTAGTCTGCATTACCTAAGCTATATTCTAATGAATCAATTTATTGGGGATTGTTTGTTTGTTTGTTTGTTTTGAGACAACAATCTTACTCTGTGGCCCAGGCTAGAGGGCCATGGTATCAGCCTAGCTCACAGCAACCTCAAACTCCTGAGTTCAAGTGATCCTCCTGACTCAGCCTCCCAAGTAGCTGGGACTACAGGTGCCTGCCATAATGCCCTGCCCCCAGCCAAACTTACTGTTTTTTTTCTTTATTTGTTTCTAATTTATTTTTCTTTTTTTAGAGCTAGAGTCTCACTATGTCACCCTCAGTGTAGTGCTGTGGCATCACAACTCACAGCAACCTCAAACATTTGGGCTTAAGTGCCACAACATCCAGATATTTTTTCGGTTGTAGTTGTCATTGTCATTTGGCAGGCCTGGGCTGGGTTCAAACCCGCCAGCTCTGGTGTATGTGGCTGGCGCCCTAGCCGCTGAGCTACAGGCGCCAAGCCTATTTTTTTCCTAATTTAAATCTTGTTTTTTGTCTCACAATCTGTGAGAAATGAGAAATTTATCATACTCAACCATAAAGGATTCCTTTCAAATTGATATTCTTAAGATACTTATTCAACATTAAGAGGACAGAAAGACACTTTTTCTTTTAAATATAGCAGAATATGGCTTTCTTCATATGCTAAATAAGAGATTGATCCTATGTGTAGCATGTAACAAAGCATGTTAACTTATTTGGCATTATTTTTCATTTCCGTCTTTGTAATTGTTCACAGGTAGACTCACAAAGGATGAAACTGATCTCTGGGCCCCGTGCAGTAGCTCACGCCTGTGATCCTAGCACTCTGGGAGGCCAAGGCAGGTGGATTGCTTGAGCTCACAGGTTTGAGACCAGCCTGAGCAAGAGCGAGACCCCATCTCTAAAAATAGCTGGGTGTTGTGGCGGGTGCCTGTAGTCCCAGCTACTTGGGAGTCTGAGGTAAGAGAATTGCTTGAGTCTGTTTGAGGTTGCTGTGAGCTATGATGCCAGGGCATTCTACCGAGGGCAACAAAGTGAGACTCGGTCTCAAACAAACAAATGAACAAACAAAAAACTGATCTCTGCTACTAAGTGGACTCCAGCTTCAAGACAGGGAGTTTAGGACACAGGGAAAGATTGAGAGCCCACAGGAAAGCAGGCCTCCATTTTGGGCATAGGTTCTGATTCTCACCAATGATTGTGGATTTCTCAATTATTAATATTTCTGCTTGGGGAGGATAAGGAATTAAAACATGGGCTAGGCCTTGGACTCAAAGTCTGCTGCATTTTTATGGTCATAGTTTTAGTTTCTTGGTCTAAATTTATAAACCCATAAATTCAATTACCCGTTTCTCCGTTTCTCTCTCAACAATACCATCCCAATCTAAGTCATCTCGCTCTAAAACAGTGTTCGGTCCTCAGTGAGTATTTGGCTGCAACTCAGCCTGCTCCTGTTCCTCTTCCTCCATTTCCTTTTCCTCCTCCTCCTCTTTTATATTATTATTCTATCTGGAGCCCTTTTGAGAAAAGCCCAATCATTGAGGTCAGTGTTTCTTAAGTAGGGAATGCACATCAGAATCACCCTGGCAGCCTTAAAAAAATATACTCCTGGGCTCTACCCCAGATTTGCAGGATCAGAATCACCAGGCAAAGGGTCAGGAATTCTGAAATGCTTAAGATCTTCCCAGACAATACTGATGTGCAGAGTTAGAGAATACCTACCCCAGGTATTTTAACTTATGACCTCATCTTTGGAGAATAGACACAACCCCATGAGGATACAGTCAGCCAATGTGACTAATTCTATAGGACAAATGACCCAGTTTCTTCAACAAATAAATGCCATGAAATACACAGAGCAGACGAATGGGAACTGTTATAAATCAAAAGACTTGAGACATGCCAACCAAATGCGATGCAGGAGCCTTGTTCGGATCCAAATTAGGAAGTTTTCAGACAATTAAGGAAAACAGACACAGAGTATTTGATGTTGAAGAATCATTTTTGTTGGATGTGATACTGGTATGATAGTTGTGTTAAAAAACAAGTCTTTATCTGTTAGAGACACATACTGATGTATTTATAGGTGACAAAATATATCTGAAATTTACTTATAAACATTCCAGAAAAGATTTAATGACATAAGAATGACAGAGGGTTGATAACTGTTAAAAATTAGGCAACAGGTACGATTTTCTTGACTTTTGTATATGTTTAAAAATTTCAATAATAAAACATTTTTAAAAGAATGACCTTCTCCATCAGGATTTGAGACTTGAGCTCCTCCCAACTCTGGTTTTCCTACCCAGCCTCCCCTGGGCCTTGTCGGCACCTGCCTCTGGTGCCTTATTTCCTTGGGTGTACCTGATTGGATCAAGAACCTTTATACAAGCTTTTCCTGTGTTTTCTTTACCTGCTTCTCCCCCCTCCAAGGGAAGAGGCAAACTAAATACAGACAGGCACTTTGTTGCTAATGTTTCACATTTCCTAGGACAGTGTTTTTCAACCCTTTTTATTTCATGGCACAGTTGAATCTATAGTTAAACGTCTGTGGCACAGTTAAATTATGTTGATAGAAAAAAACGAGTAAAAGAAAGAAATATACTTACTGTGCTTTGCACTTTTTTCTCAAAAATAATTTAATTAATAATCTTTATTTTTATTTTTTCTAAATTTCAGATTAACATGAGGGTACAGATGATTAGTTGCGATGTTTGCATTTGTTAGGTAAAGATTCTGTGGTAGTTGTGTCCCGCACCCTCGACGTGTGCTATATACCCTAACATTGTGCCCGTTAGGTGGAAGATACCCATCCTCCTCCCTTCTCCCCTCTTCTTCTTCCTTCCTCCCCCTCCCCCCAATTTGAATTGAATTAAATTTTTCTCTTGTGTTAATTAATGATCTTTAAAAATTTTTGCAGCATACCTAAGATCCTCTCAGGGCACACTGGTTAACAATCACTGCTGTAGGACACGGTGAGCCTGGGTGCCAGTATCAGAGCAGGGAGACTCACCAACCTTCAAACCTCGCCCAGACCTCCACTTTGTCAGTGCCATCAGGGTAGCAGCAGAAAGTACTAGATCGGAAGACCAGGGATGCGAATTCCAAGGACAGTTGTGGAGCTGAGTCACAACTACCACTTAGGGGAGTGAGGAGTGTGGTCATCAGATCAAGCAGGTGAAACAAAAAGGCAAAGTTTTCTTCCACCAAACTCATCAGGGAGAAAAGCAAGAATCAAGTGCGTCTGGCTTTAGTGAAAAAGGAGCCACGAGGTCACCAGGAACTGATAGTACTGTATCTTGTCTTTTTTCTTTTTTTTTTTTTTTT
>NW_003852441.1:10519805-10529482 GCF_000181295.1 Otolemur garnettii | reverse complement strand
TTGTTGTTGTTGTTGTTTTAGCAGGCCTGGGCCAGGTTCGAACCTGTGTGTATGTGGCCGGCACCCTAATCACTGACCTATGAGCACCAAGCCAGGCCTCTTGATCATTAAATTAAGAGTTTTGTGTGTGTGTGTGTGTATGATGATGAGAAGAAAGGGATAACATATACATATATAAATGTTATACTATATAACTATAGTTTTCTATTTGTCTAGGTTATTTTACATTATATATTTTATATTATAGAACTATAATTTTATAGTTTGACCCCTGCTCAAATGGCTGTCAGATTGTTCAAACATTATGACAAAAGCCCCATGGGTGGCAGGCCAACTACCTCAGTGGAAATCAGCAG
Source organism: Otolemur garnettii (assembly GCF_000181295.1). Lineage (NCBI taxonomy): Eukaryota > Metazoa > Chordata > Mammalia > Primates > Galagidae > Otolemur > Otolemur garnettii. Next base: position 10,529,126 of record NW_003852441.1, on the reverse strand, counting down.
CCTCTTAAACTCTAATCTCAAGTCCAAGTTCTATTAAGTGCTGTCAACAAAGAACACACAGGGACAAAACCATCTCTCTGAGAGCTCTCACCTAGCCTCTCAGCCTTTCCTGGACTTGCCAATTTCTGTTTCCACACCCCAGTTTTCTGATTCAGGCTACTTCTATCTTCACTTCCCTAAAGACACTTAACTCATCTTCACCCTTCTTCTAAGCTCAAATTCCCCTTGCTTCTGATTCTGCTTAAAAGAACACAGAGTGTGGAGTGGCAGGATGGAGGGAGCCCACGCACTGCCTGATTTCTGGTTTGGAGACATCCCACTGTTCACTCTTTTCTATGTCTTCTTCCTGCAGCGCAGAGAATGGCTACTGTTCTCCCTCCATCGGCTGGAGTTAGCTCATCATTAGGCAACTACTATTTTGCATTCTTATTAAATGAAGGAGCATGCTTTGAAACCCACTGCTGGGCAGCCCACAACCAAGGGCAGGGGAAATCCCATGCTGCTCTTGTGCCACAATTGAGGAACTGTGGCAAGGGCATCTCCCTGCATGACCTGAAGCTCCCTCACAGAGTTTGTCTTGCCTGGTTTGGTCTTGACATCTCAGGAAAAGGCAAACAGCAGTAAGTCCCTTCATAGTTGACTGCTGTGTAAGGCAATGATGTTGCTTATGCACGCAAACTCTGGGATTACATCCCAGCTTCCCCACACAGTAGTTGTGGGACCTTAGACAAGGGATTTATCCTCTCTGAGCCTCAGTTCTCTCATCTTTAAAATGGGCAGAGTAATAGCACCAAATGAAGTACTGTGTCTTCAGTGCCTGGTATGGTGAGGGTGCACAGCAACTGTAGCATAACTGTTATGGAACAATCTTTTTTTTTGAGATAGAATCTCACTTTGTCACCCCTGGTAGAGTGCTGGGGCATCATAGCTCACAGCAACCTCAGACTCCTGGGCTCAGGCGATCTGCCTGCCTCGGCCTCCCGGAGTGCTGGGATTATAGGCATGAGCCATTGTGCCTGGCCCTATATAAGCAATCCTTTTTGATCTTTATAAAATTTCTCTACCGCCTGATTTTGTAGTTACATAAACGGCATTTTAAGAAATTAGAAGCATGAGTTGGTGGTAGGTGAGGATGGAGGGCTAGTCATTCAAGGTGGAGCCCAGTGGAAGTCTGGATTCCAACTCCCAGGCCTTGAGGTCTCTTCCTTACTGGCCAACAACACCCCTTAGCTCCAGCCAGCAGGCTTCCTTGGGGAGAGCTGAGACTGCCCAGGTTGAGGAATCAGGAGCTGGTGGGCTTGAATCACATACCCTAGAAAGAGCCAGTCTGGTCTGCACACATCAGAATCCCTGGGAAGCTTTAGGGACTGGATATGTATTATAGATCATGCCTGAGACCTACTCCAGATCATGACATCAGGATATCTGGACTGGGGTTGGATACCGGGAGTTTTTAGACGCTCCACTGTATTTCTCACAGGGGAGTATAATGTTGGAAGAACCACTACCTATTACTTGGAGCAAATTAGATGACAGGGATCATAAAAACCATATTTTGCCCAGAGCATGCTTTCTCTGAAGATGCTTCAGGCCATCATGAGACATGCTGGTGACATTCCTTGCCTGTGACACTGAAGGTTTAGCGGCCCCTGCAAGTGTCCCCAAGCTTGTCCTTACCACTCAAGAGTTGGTCTGAGTTGGTCTCTGCCCTGGTGGGTCAAGGGTGCCACCTCTGATCTGTAAGTCTAGTACTCTGGAGAGGGGCTAGGCTGGAGGTATAAACCTGGGAACTCAGGCAGTCCTGACAGGGGAAGGGATGGCCAGGGCTCAGAGGAGGGTTTCTGGTAGGGCTCTGGGGGATTACCAATAGTTGTCTGGATCTCTTAGAATCTCAAGGGTGGCTTTCTGTGTGACCATATTTGCTACCTTCAAGTCAGGCCCAACTGCACCCTGTGGAGGGTGGAGGCAGCATCACTTGCTTTTTCAGTTCATTTGGGAAGGGGGAGGGTCCAACCACAGGCCAGGTTCTGGGAGCTGGAGGATCCTGTCTGCCGTGACTCCAAACCTGTTTGAGCCTTGATTAGCCTCAGGGGCTCCTCTGCACCTGGCCTGCTTCACCTGGGCTGGAATGGTGATGGTGGCAGGAGGAGAAAGGGGGAGAGTCAGCCGGGAGGCCCTCTGGGGGTCGTGAGGATGGGAAAGTCTTTAGGGCTGCATAAAGGAGGAAGGGGAGGGGCGAGAAGAAACAGAGGGCCAGAGGTGCAAGGCCGGGTGTGGGGGGAAGGAGGGCCTGCTGATCTCTTCCCCCACATTCCTCCTGGAATTTTTTTCGTTCCCTTGGTTATAGAAGAATAGCAATTAGCAAATTCAGTAAAAAGAGCCAGAAATGGAGATTGTTTGCGCATTTGGGGGCCAAGATGCATTAGCTAAGGAATGTGACCAGAACTATATATAACCCCTCTCTCGGCCCACCCACCTGTCCAGCAGAGTGAGCGATGGTCTGTTTGTTCTGGCCTGGTATGTAGCTCATTTCACTCTGGGAGCCCACCATCTGGACCCGGACCTCGCTGCCAGTAGCTCTCGGTAACCATATATGGCAAAATGATATATGTGATAAAAAGAAGCCAAATTCTCCAGTTGCGTCAGCCCCCGGAGCATGCAGCCGCTCTCCCCGCCTCCCGCCCCCACCTTTGCTCCGGAAACCAACGGGGCTCAGTGATTGGCTGAGAGACGAGGGGGCTGGGAGGGCGGGGCCGCCGCCCTCTCTGGCAGCTTCTGCTTTGGTTTGTTTGGGATGGAGAGGGCGATTAGTGAGGGTCAGAGCTTGACCCTGGCCAGAAAGATTAGAAATTGAGTGATAACTCACATTCTTTCCAGAAAGCAGCCTGGTGTGGGGCTGGTAGGTATGTGGGTAGGAGGGGGGAGTCACAGTCCCACCAGGGTTCTGTCCGTCCCCCAATGCCAAAGATAATAGGAACCCCACAGCCTGTAACACCCCTTCAATTCCATTCCCTTGAACCTTAATCTGCGAGGGGAAAAATTTAGTCCAGACAGCTTATTTGGGGGGAAAAAGAGCGAATAAAATTTACACACACATATCTATTTTCTTCCCAGTTCTTTCTTCCCCTCTTCCCTGTCCCCAAAGCAGGGCCTCATTCACCACCCAGTTCTCATTGTGCAGGATGCTGAGGGAAGGTGACCAGTACAGAAAAGATCCTGGCATTTAAGCGTGTGTCCTGGGTAGTGGACGACTGTCCTGCCATACCTGGCATCCAGTCAGAGCCAAGGGTTCAAGGAGGCCTCTGAGAGGAGGTGACACTTGAGCTGAGTCTTAAAGGACAAGCAGTAGTTGCGCTAATGATGGATGGGGATTAAGAATGGAGGGAGGGTAATCGGTGAGACCACACCTATGGTGCATATTGCAAGGGTATATGTCCAATCTATTAAATGTAGAGTATAAACATCTTAACACAATAATTAAGTGAGGTGAAGGCTATGTTAACCAATTTGATGTGAGCATTCCAAATTGTATATAAAATCAGCACATTGTATACCCCATAAATACCTTAATGTATACAGTTATGGTTTAATAAAAAAATATAAAATAAATGAATGGCAACTCCCGGCCGAGAGAGAGACCAGACCAGAGCAAGTGGGTTCCTCTGGGTATGGTGAGACGTGAGGTTGGGAGGCAGACAGGGGTCAGAGCACAGAGGCCTTTTCTCAGAGGCACTGCAGAGACTGCTCTGCCCAGCCTGTGTTTCACAGCTGAGCCCACCACCCTGAGCAAACGCACATACCCTCAGGCCAGGTCAGGCACATGCACAGCACATACGTGCTCTCTCTCACACACTCAGGAATGTGCCTGGAGATATATGCTCAATGCCACATCACTTAAACAAGGACATTTAAGCAAAGGAGAAGAAAATAAGAACAATGATGTTCAAATAGACCTGGGAGAGAAGGAAGGTCTGTGGGGAAGGCAGTCTGCCAGGAAGGCAAGAAGGGGAGTGGAAAGAGCTGTTGTTGGAAGGGGAGGGACCCTCTTGAATACCCCTCCTTTCCCTGGTGGGGAAGATTCAGATGGGGGGTGGATGGCTGATCAGCAGCAGTGAGGGGAGCAAAGCATAGGCTCTGTAGCCCAGCTCAGCTCTGGCTGGGCGAGGATGTGTGTGTCCTGCACGCCTCTCCTGTGGGAACCAGGGCTCCTGCTGCAGCTCACCTTCTCAGAGCTGCCACAGAGGCTGCAGTGCCCCCTATAGAAATCCCCTGAGACAGTGCCCCAGGAGGGAGATAGGGCCTGGGGACCTGTCTGGCTCTCCTTTTTAATGTGTGTATACACTAGCCAGATGTGTCCCTTAACACCGCAGAGAGCTTAAGAGCCTGTTCTGAAAGGGTGTCATTCATCAAACATGCCTCCTAGACCTGTGTCCACTGAACGTTCAGAGACGGTAAGATTTTATGACTCAGCTGATGCATTGCTTCTGCCAGGAAACCCTCTCTGGTCCCCAAGTTTGGGCCAGGGAACCTCTGGAGTACTCCTCTGGAAATCACAACTCAATGCAATAGGATATGCTGGGCAAGTGAAGTGCAAGGTGCAATATTTTTTTATGACCCAACCTCAGATGTCACACGTCGTTGTTTCCACGATATTTGCTTCAGAAGAGCAACCCTGCTACAACAAATTTTTAAAATTAAACTGAAATGAATTTTTTAAAAAAATTCATTTCAAGCTGAAGTGCAGAGAGAAATTTATTAGCTTACACAACAGAAAAGTCCAGAAATAGTGATGATTTTAAGAGTATTAGATATTTTATCTTCTTTGGCACTACTGTAAAAGGAAGAGTCCTTGACTGTTTTTTCAGCTTGACTGTTGTTGGTATATATAAAAGCTACTGAATTGTGAGTGTCGATTTTGTATCTTGAGACACTACTGTATTCCTTGATCGCTTATAAGAGTCTTACAGTTGAGTCCCTGGGGTTTTCCAGGTATAAAATCATATCATCTGCGAAGAGTGAAAGTTTGATCTCCTCTGACCCTATTTGGATACCCTTGATTGCCTTCTCTTGCCTGATTGCAATGGCTAAGACTTCCATTATAATGTTAAAAAGCAGGGCAACCTTGCCTGCTTCCTGATCTGAGTGGAAATGTCTTCAATTTTACTCCATTCAATACAATATTGGCTGTGGGTTTGCTGTAGATGGCCTCTATCAGTTGAAGACAAGTCCCTTCTATACCTATTTTCTTAAGTGTTCTGATCCTGAAAGGATGCTGGATATTATCAAAAGCTTTTTCTGCATCTATTGAGAGAATCATATGATCTTTGTTTTTTATTTTGTTTATGTGATGAATTATATTTATAGATTTACGTATATTGAACCAACCTTGAGACCCTGGGATAAAACCCATTTAGTCATGGTGTATAATTTATTTGATGTGTTGTTGGATTCTGTTTGCTAGGATCTTATTGAATATTTTTGCATCTATATTCATTAAAGATATTGGTCTATAATTTTCTTTTCTTGTTGGGTCTTTTCCCGGGTTAGGGATCAGGGAGATATTTGCTTCATAGAATGTGTTGGGAAGTATTCCTTCTTTTTTATGCTTTGGAAAAGGTTAAGTAATATAGGTACTAGTTCCTCCTTAAAGGTTTGGTAGAATTCAGATGTGAAGCCATCTGGTCCTGGACTCTTCTTTTTCGGGAGATTTCATATAGTTGATTCTATTTCAGTACTTGATATAGGTCTGTTCAACATTTCCAATTCTTTCTTGCTAAGTCTAGGAAGGTGGCATGCTTTCAAGTATTGGTCAATTTCTTTTTTTTCTTCCTTTCTTTCTTTCTTTCTTTCTTTTTTTTTTTCTACCCAAGCTGTCTCCCTGGGTAGAGTGCTGTGGCATCACAGCTCACAGCAACCTCCAACTCCTGGGCTCAAACGGTTCTCCTGTCTCCACCTCCCAAGTAGCTGGGACTACAGGTGCCCGCCACAATGCCTGGCTATTTTTTGGTTGCAGCCATCATTGTTGTTTGGCAGGCCTGGGCTGGATTTGAACCGCTAGCTCAGGTGTATGTGGCCGGTGCCTTAGCCGTTTGAGCCACAGGCGCTGAGCCTATTGGTCAATTTCTTTCAGATTTTCATATTTCTGAGAATAGAGTTTTTTGTAGTATTCATTAAAGATTCTTGAATTTCTGAGGTGTCTGTTGCCTTTGTCATTTCTGTCTGATGTATTAGGGATTTTAGTTTTCTATTTTGTTGAATTTTTCAAAAAACAAACTTTTTGATTCATTGATCTTTTGAATAATTCTTTTGTTTTTGATTTCATTTAATTCTGCTCTCATTTTAGTTATTTCTTTTCTTCTGCTGGGTTTGGGGTTGGAATGTTCTTCCTTTTCCAGTTGCTTGAGATGTCCAAAGAGGATGAAATATCTGGGAATTTACCTAACAAAGGATATGAAATATCTCTACAAAGAGAACTATGAAACTCTGAGAAAAGAAATAGCTGAAGATGTTAACAAATGGAAAAACATACCATGCTCATGGCTGGGAAGAATCAACATTGTTAAAATGTCCATATTACCCAAAGCAATATACAAATTTAATGCAATCCCTATCAAAACACCACTGTCATACTTTAAATATCTGGAAAAAATAGTACTTCATTTTATATGGAACCAGAAAAAACCTCAAATAGCCAAGACATTACTCAGAAATAAAAGCAAATCAGGAGTAATCACATTACCAGACTTCAAACTATACTATAAACCTATAGTGATCAAAACAGCATGGTACTGGCACAAAAATAGAGAGGTAGATGTACGGAACAGAATAAGAACCAAGAGATGAACCCGGACACTTATCCTCATTTGATCTTTGATAAGCCCATCAAAAAAATAAATTGGGGGAAAGATTCCCTATTTAACAAATGGTGCTGGGTGAGCTGGCTAGTGACTTGTAGAAGACTGAAACTGGACCCACATCTTTCACCATTAACAAAAATTGACTCTCACTGGATAAAAGATTTAAACTTAAATCATGAAACTATAAAGATTCTTGGAGAGAGTGCAGGGGAAATACTTGAAGAAATTGGCCTGGGAGAATACTTTATGAGGAGGACCCCCTGGGCAATTGAAGCAACACCTAAAATTCATTACTAGGATTTGATCAAACTAAAAATCTGCACTGCCAAGAGCACAATAAGTAAAGCAGGCAGACAGCCCTCAGAATGTGAGAGGATATTTGCAGGTTATGTTTCTGACAAAGGTTTGATAACCAGAATCCACGTAGAATTCAAACTTATTAATAAGAAAAGAACAAGTAATCCTATTTCATTGTGGGCAAGGGACTTGAACAGAAGCTTTTCTGAAGAAGATAGGCGTATGGCCTGCAGACGCATGAAAAAAAACATGCTCATGATCCTTAATCATCAGAGAAATGCAAATCAAAACCACTTTGAGATATCATCTAACTCCAGTAAGAAAAGCCAACATAACAAAATCCCAAAACTATAGATGTTGATGTGGATGTGGAGAAAAGGGAACACTTCTGCACTGCTGGTGGGAGTGCAAGCTAATATGTTCCTTTTAGAAAGAAGTTTGGAAAATACTCAGGGATCTAAAAGTAGACCTGCCATTTGATCCTGTAGTTCCTCTACTTAGGTATATATCCAAAAGACCAAAAATCACTTTATAACAAATGTATTTGCTCCAGACTATTTATTACAGCTAAATTAATAATAGCCAAGTCATGGAAGAAGCCCAAGTGCCACGAATGGATTAACAAATTATAGTATATGTATACTGTGGAATACTATGCACCCTTAAAAAGATGGCAACTTTGCTTCTTTTATGTTTACATGGATGGAGCTGGAACATATCCTACTTAGTAAAGTATCTCAAGAATGGAAGCAAAAGTATCCAATGTACTCAGTACTATTATGAAATCAATCTACAATCACTCACACTTTCATATGAAGATAGATCACAACCATGGCCCAGGATGAAGGAGGGAGGAGGGGGAGGATGGGGAGGATGGGAGGGGAGGGGGGAGGCCAGATGGAGGAAGGGTGAATGGTGGGAACACACTTATGGTGCATAATGCAAGGGTACATGTAGGCTCTATTAAGTATAGAGTATAAATGTCTTAACACAATAAATGAGGTGAGGTCATTTATATTAACTTATGTGAAAGCATTCCAAATTGTATATGAAATCAGCACATTGTACCCCATAAATGCATTAATGAGCTATGTGTTTATGATTTAATAAAAAAGGAGTATTCGAAATTAAGATTTCATGGGAAAATACATGATAAACTGCCAGAGGGGAAGTGTGGATCAGTGAAGTGTCTGAAAGAGGAGAGGTCAGTGGCAGTGAGAATGATGGGTCATGGGGACACACTGTACTTATCTTTTCTCTTTTGCACGTGTCCAAATTTCTACAACAAAAAGTAAACAACAGCAACAACAAACAAACCATGGGGATGTTTCCATAGGAGGATGGCCAATTCGTTGGTCTCGCTCTTCCTTCAAATACATGTAGAATCAGCATGGTCCACATCCCCTGTTTCTATTTCTTGACATCCCGCTCAGTTCTTGCTCATTTATTTCCTCTGGCTTCTCCCTCCATCACTCCATCAGCGTAAGTCTTGCTGTGATACAAGTGACATCTTGGTTCTTCCAGTCCTCATCTTTCATGACCCCTCAATCATCCCAGACACAGTCCCAGATATTATTTATTTATTTATTTAGAGACAGAGCTTTACTTTGTTGCCCTGGATAGAGTGCTGTGATGTCATGGCTCACAGCAACGTCAAACTTGTGGGCTTAAGTGATTCTCTTGCCTCAGCCTCCCAAATAGCTACAAATACAGGCGCCTGCCACAATGCCCAACTATTTTTTTGTTATTGTTATTGTTGTTTAGCAGGCCCCAGCCGGGTTTGAACCTACCAGCCGCAATGTATGTGGCTGGCTTCCTAACCACTGAGCTACATTTCATTTAATTGCCAAATTCATTAGCATAAAGTTGTTCATAATATTTTCTTATTATCTTTTTAATGTTTGCAGACTCTGTGTTGGTATCACTTCTTTAATTCCTTACATTCATAATTTGTTCTCTCTTTTCCCTTAATCAATCTAGCTAGCTAGGAGTTTGCCAATTTTATTGATGCTTTCCATGAATCAATTTTTGGCTTTGTTAATTTTCTTTGTTAGTTTATTTCTATGTCACAAATATTTGCCCTTATCATTAGTTTTCCTTTCTTCTACTTACTTGAGGTTTACTTTGCTCTTTTTTCTAGCTTTTTTTTTTTTTTTTTTTTTTTTTT
>NW_003852441.1:10506653-10519063 GCF_000181295.1 Otolemur garnettii | reverse complement strand
GCCTTAGCCGGTTGACCTATAGGTGCCGAGCCTATAACTGATTTCTAATTGAATTCCATTGTGGTCAGAGATGGTACTCTGTGAGATGTTAATAGTTTGAAATGTATTAATACTTATTTTATGGCTCACCAGATGATCTATATTACACGCATAGCATAGTTCACTTGGAGTGTTCTACACATGTCAATTAGGTCAAGTGATTGATAATGTCCAGATCTTCTGTCTTTACTAATTTTTCTTTTTAAACCATAGCATGAGTTAGCCTTCCCTGACTAGTACAATCCTCAAATTTATATTCCTGGCCTTGAGATTCTGAGCTCTGGGCTCATATCTGACTATCCACTATATACCTTTACTTGGATACCTCAAAGATGCCTCAAATTAATTAAACACTCCAATTAAGTATTTTAGAATGAACTCATGATCTCTCCCAGAAAATGATGCTTTTCCAAGGTGCTTCATCTCAGTGGATGGCCCCACTACCATCCATCCCGTTTCCCAAACCAGAACCCTGGAAGTCATCCCTCATACCATTTTCTGTCTTACTATGCCCATATCCAATCTACCTCAACTCCTCAACTTCACTGTATCCACTGATCTCCATCGCTGCTGCCACTACCTTTGTTTACCCCACTGTCATTCCTTGCCTAGACAATGGCAAGGTTGTCTCTTTTCAGAGAACTTGCCTGGGTTGCAATTATGGGATTTCTATAGAATAGGTTTCCCAGAACCTCCACAAACCTTCCCTTACCATCCTCTCCCCTTCCCCAGAAACCTGCCCTTTGTCCCTTTTTCCTGTGAGATTTTTAAGCTGGGACACAGGCAACAGTTTAGGGACAGTGACTTCTTCCCGGCACTTACTGATATGAGATAGACATTCAGCAATGTTAGGAACAGGGCAGACCCGAATTCAAATCCCAGTCCCTTTGCTTCCTAGCTGCAGGAGTTAGGGAAAGGCACTCAGCCTCTCTGAGCCTCTTTTTCTCATCAGTAAAGTGGAAATAGCAAAATAGCAACAACAAATAGGCTGTAATGAAAGGTAAGCAGACTGTCTCTAGCAGGGTCTCTAAGTTCAAGGCACATTAGCCTATTAGAAACTCTGAGAAATCCTGCAGTAAAGAAATCCAGCTTTCCCCAACTTATGTGGCAGCAGGTTTGTGAAGCACAACTGTACACAGAATCCTAGTGTTCTGTGAAAAGCAATCTGGGAAAACTGCTCTAGAGAATTTAGCTTTTATCTTTAGATCACTGTGAACCTTCAAAACTACCACAAATTAGATCCAGATGGTTTTGGCCCCTTGCAAAATTATTCTGAGTTGAGTTTGGGGCTTATGTCTCTGGATTTCATAGAGGGATGCTGGAACTCTCTAAGCATTCATGGCTGTATGCTCTATGGGGATGTTGTGGACAACACTGAATTATGCTAGAGGGTCCTTTGTCCAGTAAAAAAACAAAAACAAAAGAAACAATAACAGGTCATAGTCAGAGAGGCGTGGGGTATCTTAAGTGCACCCAGGGTTAGAGACCAGTTCATTACGTCTCTTCATTTTATAGATGAGAAAACAGGTTCAGGTAGAAAATTGAATGACTTGCCCAAGATAATAGAAATGAGGGGCAGAGCCCCTGGGAGTTCCCTTGGTGCGGGGCTACTTCTCCTGACATGTCTATGTGGAGGGAGGTGAGGGGCAGAATTAGGGCTAAAGGTCAGGGGTCAGTAGGCCTCAGTCCAGCGGCAGGCAGCTGGGCCCAGGCACAGACTGTGGTCTGCTTCCTGCCCTTTCTGGTGATTCCAGGCCTGGGGAGGCAAGGAAGGAACTTGCAGTAGATGGAAGGGGGACCAGAAGGAATTTGGAATGAGCCCAAGGGGCCCAGCTCTTAGAAAATGAGGGAGAAATATTTTCTGCTCTGAGAGAACATTATTTACAAGAAAAAGCAGGAACAGGGTCCTTCCCGGGTAGACTGGTGGGCTCTGGCTCACATTTCTTGGCTATGAGAGATCATACCAATCCTTGTTTCTGAGACAACCAGGGAACCAAAAGGGAACAACAATATTAATGGTGATAAGAGGTGGCTGTTGCAGACCGGGCCAACCCAGACAAGTTGAGCTCAAAGATCAGAAGTTTTGAGGCCAATTCTAAAATTAGAGTTTAATTTTTGAGGAAGCCAAAATGAGCTCTCCTTGTATGAAGTGTGTCAGAAGCACAGAAGCTACAAATCCCAAAGAGCCACTAGTACAAAGGGGACTTGGAGCCTCCTTTCAGCCAGAGATGCTAATAATGAGATCAATCAGGCTCTTTAAAAAAACACAACAAAACAAAACCTAGTGTGTTTTCTAACTAAAAGCTTTGAAAGAACTGAATATCACATCCCCTCCTCTCTCGTCTCTGCTCCTTTTACAATTTTTTCTTACTTAGAAAGACTTTTAAAGCAACTCAGGGTGTATGTGGGAAAGGCAAAATTTAAGCCCCTATCCCCACCTCCACACTCAACCTCAGTTTAACCCTGCATGGACTAGGCCATTCCCTTGAGAGTGAGCTCCTCAGAGCCGGAAGAATACAGGATACTCACCACCCACCAGAGCGTACACTCTGTGCTAGCTCAGAGAGCCAAGTAATCCTCTTGTTGGACAACTCATGGAATTGGTACCCATGCCACCTTGATGCCAGTACGCCCCAGAGATAAATCAAGGCCCTAAGTCTTATGGATCCCCTACCATGAGCACTCCCATTGTGCTTGAATGGACTAGGGGCCCAGAGACCCGATGCCAACCTGGCTCCCCCGTCCACTTGTTCTTTTCCCTCTTGAGATCTCACCACCTGCCTTTGCCATTAGCTCAGCAATGAGATCTTGGACAGTTAACCTTTCAGAGCCCCAGTTTCCCAATCTATAGAATACCAAGTGTGTCAAATCCAGCCATGTGATGTTTCCTGCATTTGTATGTACCCCCTGCTCCCACCCATGCTATCTAGGTCAGGTCTTTGTTATTCCTGCAGAGGTCTCTTTTATTGGGCTGCCTCTATTCACCCAGAATACAGGGCTGGATTCATCATAGTCCTGATTGAGTCACTCTCCTGCTCAAAAGCTTTCCATGGCTCCCCCTGCCTGCAGAATCAAGTCCAAATAATTTAGCCTGATCTTCAAAGTCATCCATCATCTGGCTCCAGCCTATCTTTTTTGCTTCATTCTTGTCCACCTACTTCTTCCAGCTGTTAAAATTAAGTTTTGCCTAAAGCTGCCTCCTTGCATATTTTAAGTTTAGCTCACAAGATTCTCCACATAGAGTGAACTGTCACCTAACTGGATAGTGTAAACAACTGTAACCTACTCTTGCACCAATTAGTATTTCAGCCAATCACAGGCAGCCAACCTTCAAAAGCAGATGCCAAGCTATAATCAATCCAATTGTTTCTGCACCTCACTTCCCTTTTCTGTATGTCATGTTCCTTTTTCTGTTCTTTTTCCGACCATGTGGCATCCCCGGAGTCATTCTGCTTCTGATGGCTGCCCAATCTGCAAATTGTTCTTTGCTGAATCAAACTCTGTTAAATTTAATTTGTCTAAAGTTTTTATTTCAATGCAGAAAATGGAACAATTACACTCTGGGTTTTAATGTCAGTGGGCCCTCACTTATGTGCATCATGTAATCTGAAATGTCTTCCACCATTTTGCCCATCTGACTTATCCTACTGACTCCCACAACCTAATTATTAGCTGTATGACTTTGAGCAAATTATTAATATTTAAACTCCTGACTGTGGAAGATTGTCTCCAAAGTTGGCCATAGCAATTCTTTTTTTTTTTTTTTTGAGACAGAGCCTCAAGCTATCACCCTGGGCAGAGTGCCGTGGCACCACAGCTCACAGCAACCTCCAACTCCTGGGCTCAAGCGAGTCTCCTGCCTCAGCCTCACGAGTAGCTGGGACCACAGGCGCCTGCCACAACGCCTGGCTATTTTTTTTGGTTGCAGCCGTCATTGTTGTTTGGTGGCCTGGGCTGGATTCAAACCCGCCACCTTAGGTGTATGTGGCTGGCGCCTTAGCCACTTGAGCCACAGGCGCCGAGCCAGCAATTCTTTCCATCCAGCATGCCCTTTGCAAGGTGACTTTGCCACATCTCCATGTCAGTTTCCCTTCTGTCTCAGCCTGTGCTGGCTCTGTGACACTTGTGAGCCGATCGGATATGGGAGACGTGATGTGATGTCACTTGCAGCTTCTGTGTTTGCTCTCTGGGAGGCTGGCACTATATAAAGAAGCTCTGGCTATCCTCTTGAGAGAGAAGTCACCACAAGGACAGCTGAAACACCCCAGTCGATTGCTCGCCCCAAGGCCCCAGTCAAGTGAGAAAGACCGTCCCAATCTTCCAACCCCACCAAGTACCCCAGCTAACGATGCAGAGCAGAGGTGAGCTGCCACCACTGAGCTCTGCCTGAATTCCTGACGCCCTCCCCCACAAATTGTGAAAAAATAAAATGATTGTTTTAAGCCACTCAGTTTTGCTGTAGCTCACCGTGTAGCAACAGCTAAGAGAAACAGTCTCTTCCCCTAAGAAATGGGGTTAACAATGGGCCCCTAGAAGGGCTGGGAGCATTAAACAAGTCAATCTATGTAAATCACTCATATGCATTTAATAAATATTAGCTCCTCATGAAACAGAAATTGCCTTGTTTAATTTTTTCTTGTTTCTTTTTTTTGAGATGGCGTCATCGCTCACTCAACTCTAGCTCAAGTGATCCTCTTGCCTCTGCCTCCTGAGTAGCTGGGGCTATAGACACCCACCACAACACCTGGCTATTTTTAGAGATGGAGTCTCACTCTTGCTCAGGTTGGTCTCAAACTCCTGAGCTCAAGCAATCCACCCGCCTTGGCCTCCCAGAGTGCTAGGGTTACAGGTGTGAGCCACTGCACCTGGCCTCTTGTTTCTTGCCTATCGCCAAACCCCTCTCCTCAACAGTGCCTGGCATATAGTAAGTAATTCTCAGTAAACATGTCCACACATTGAGCCCCCTTCATTATGCCTTCTCCCATTGTCTCCTATTAGCTTGCTGCCCTCTCCCCCGGCCCTGTCCTCCTCCACACCTTATCAATACCCTTCCCCAAAGTAGATACCACCATACTGCAGCTCTGGCTGGCATGCCTCTTTGGTAGACCAAGAGCTCCTTGGAGGCAGTGACCTTGCTCACAATACATAGGCAATAATTAATGAATCAACTGATTAATAACGAAATTGGAAAAATGCCATCTCCCCTGCCATCCTTATCAGGCTCATTGTAATTCAAAAGAGGAGATGAATGAGGAAGGGCTCTGGCTCCTGTATGCTTCCTGTAGAGCTGTGATCCCCAACCTCTGGGGCACAGACTGGTACCAGTCTGTGGCCTGTTAGGGATTGGGCTGCAAGAGTTGAGTGGGGGGAAACTTCACCTGCCACTTCCCATCGTTTGTCTCATCTCCTGAGCTCCACCTCCTGTCTCATCTCTCCCCCTCATCTCCTTCTGTGGACAAACTTTCTTCCGTGAAACTGGTCCCTGGTGCTGAAAAGGTTGGGGACTGCTGCTCTAGAGCATATCTAACTGTAGATCTCATGCTTCTGTGTCTTCTTGGTCTCATCTGTGTGACCTTTATACTCTAGGGCAGGAGAAAATTCAACACAGGACTCCTGAAAATAGTCTCCCTATTTCCTGACCTAAGAGCTGGTTGACCTTTACTGTTAGATAGAAACAATTTCACCAGGCCTGAAGCCAAAGATATACAAGAGCAAATCGGGCAGTAGAGCATCCTGAGTGGGAGTGTAACATACAACTTAAACCTAGGGCTCCTCGCCTAGGTGGCACCTTCTTTGAATTGTGGAGCCATTGACACAGCAGAGAGGTTGTTACATAATCCCAGGAGAGGCCAGCAGGCAGCCCTCAAAACTGGATATGATATCACAGTTTCCTTGTGACTGAGAACCTTTTAACCCCAGGGAGATTAAAAATTACATATAGAAACTTCAAGGGAATCCAAACCATAGTATTAACATTTATATATAAAAGAACTTATACACATTTATGTATTTATAATGCTTAATAGAATTTAGCCTATTTAAAGCAAAAATCTTAAAATTCCAATTGAAGGTGTCTAATTGATTCAGACATGCAACTTTAAACTGAGAACTTCCTAAACTTATATATAGTATTGGAATATTTAAGAGAACCCAAAGGTCACCATACTTATAAATTTAATTCATTGGCTGAATAATCTCAATTTAAATATTGGAACAAGTTGTGTTTGTTAAATCAGACTATAAAGTACATAAAAGGAAACTGAACACAATAAATGGCTAAATGCATTTAAAATGTTTAAAAGGAGCTTAACTTCATAATTAGAATCAAACACCCAAAATCCTTTTAAAGGTGATAGTTAAAATATGTTGGAAACTGGTAGAATAAGATTTGAAAGAATGAAGGATTTAAAAAATTGTAATTTCCATAAGTTGAATATTAAAAGTAAGCTGAACTCCTTACTCATCTTTTCTTTGTCTATAAAATGAGATTTATGGTCATACTTGCCTTGAAGGATTGTTGAGAAGATTAAACGAGACACTGGGTTTAAAGGGCCTGGCATTGCACCTGTCACATGGCAAGCATTCTATATAACATGCTGCAATTATTAATGTCATTAACTCTTCCTTAAAGGACGGTATAAAGATGTTTGGAAATAAGAGAGAATATAGGATGTGACCCAGAACACAGGCAATGTTGGTGGCAAGGGGTAAGATATATACCACATGCCTCTGCCTCTGAGCCCCTCTCTGGCTAGCAAGACTCACCCCATCTTGTCTAGGTCTCCCCTAAATGTGTTAGGCTTCTCCGGCGGGGTCAGTGTTTAGTTCATTACCATTTCCTTACCCAGCATCCCCTTTGCCAGTACCTGTAGGTGGCAATTCTGTAGAATCACTCATTCGCCCACTCATCCATCCATTCTAGGCAGTTACAAACATCCTTTGATGTTTGTAAAACCGGGCACCATTCTAGACAGTGTGGATTCTATGACCAAAAACACAAGAAAATCCCTCCCCTCACAGAGCTGACATTTTAATAGTGGAGACGGAGTAAACCGCCTCAACTAGTAAATTAGGCTGCATCTTACAAGAGGATATGTTTGTGGAGGAAATATACAGGGGAAGAGGGAGGGAGTGGTGGGGATAAGAACTGGAATTTTAGAAAGGGTAGCCGAAGTAGACCTCACTGAGAAGGTGACATCTGAGTCATCTGAGCCCAGGCTTTAAGGAGGTGAGACAGCATTCTGTGCACAGGAAAACAGCTAGTGCAAAGGCTGTGAGGTGGGAGGGTGTCTGGCGTGTAGGAATGGGGGAGCAGGAGATGAGGTCATGCTCTGACAAGGCTGAGTGCTATGGATGGAATTGTGCCCCAACCCCCAATAGATACGTCGAAGCCCTAGTGTGACTGTATTCGGAGACAGGACCTTTCAGGAGGCAACTGAGGTTAAATGAAGCCAATGACCAAGATACTCAAAGAAGAGGGAGGGACATCAGGGGTGTGTGTACAGAGAAAAGGCCATGCAAGGACACGGTGAGAAGGTGGTCACTTGCGTGCCAAGGAGAGGCCTCAGGAGAAAGCAAAGCTGACGACACCTTGACTGTGAGCGCACAGCCTTCAGAACCGTGAGGAAATACATTTCGGTTGTTTAAGTCACTCAGTTCATGGTATTTTGTCACGTCAGCCCTAGCAGACTAATACACTGAGTAGCAAATCACCTCAAATTTAGGATCTCAAACAAGATTATCATCTCAGGTGATTTCTGAGGGCTAGAAATCTGAGGGGAGCTCAGCTGATTGATTCTGGCTCTAGGTCTATCATAAGAACAGTCAAAATGTGTTCTTATTTTGACTATTTATATTTCATCTTAGGGTGTCTGAGGTAGGAGGATCCGCTCCCAAGATCCACTCGCACAGCTGCTGGGGAGAGGCCTCAGTTCTTCACCATGTGGACTTCTCCATAGATAGGGCAGCTTGAGTGCCCTCACAGAGTGGCGGTTGGCTTCCCTCAGATTGAATTAACCCAGAAACAATGAAGAGGAAGCCGGGAAGCCTTTCACAACCTACCCTGAGAAGCCTCACACTTTCATTTCTGCCATGTTCTCTTCCTTAGCAGCAAGTCACTGAGCCCAGCCCACACTCAAGAGGAAGGGAATTAAGCTCAGTCTCTTGAAGAGCAGAGTATCAGAATACTCTTTGTAAGTGTTGTAGAGGATTTGCTATTGTGACTATTACCATCGACGTATTTAACTCTGCTGGTACCTTCTATGGAGGCCTTTCCTCTGATGGGTCCTCAGCCCTCTCTCTGTGTTGAGGGGCCTGAATGAGGCCTGATAGGGCAGATGCAATGTTTAACTTCTCCCTTTACCACATTTGCTATGTCTTGGGAAAGAAAAGGCCACAAGGAGTTACTGGCTTCTTCCACGGGCTCCACATTCTCTGTGATGCCTTCCCCAGGGGTGGCATGGGCATTGTGGCTGGGGGCCTCACTGTCCCCAGCAGCCCCACTCTGTGCCTCCCACGGCATGCTGGGGGCACTCAGTAAGCCCTTGATGATGATCAAGGATTGGTTTCTCACAGGTTGGCTGAATCTTCCTATCTGTCTGCATAGTCACCCCTGATGCTCAATTTTTTGTTTATTTAATAAGACAAGGAGCATTTACTTTTTAAATGCTTTTTGATTAGTTAAGGACCACAAATTTGATGAGAGACCAGCATTGTGAGTCCAACCACTAGGCTTCCCATGAGCACAGTGAAATAGAATACTGGCTTTTGGATTCATTCAATCATTAGAAGCACAATAATAGAAAATACTTAACACTTCCAGGTCACAGGTTCTGTTCTCACTGACGTACACACATACGTTAATCCTCAAAGCAACCTTACACGCTATTATCTCCATTTCGCAGATAAAGAATGAAAAGTACAGAGAGGTAAAGAAATTTGCCCAAGATCAGAGTTCAGAGTCTGATTCCGAGAGTCTGTGCTTAAAACCACGAGGCTACACTGCTTCTTAAAAACTGCACAGTTCACCTTTAACACTTTAAGATATTTAAGTACAAGCAGGAGGTGGCAGTGTAATGATAGAAATAATTGGGAATAAGATTTAGGAAGGTAGGATTGTTGCCCGCATCCTCCACCAGAAAAAAAAAAACAGATTTAGGGAAGTAGAAAGTTTAGACAACACAGGGAGCTAAGCAGGCAGGAACCAAAGAAATGCAAAGGCCCTAAGTTTTTGAACTGGATTCTGAAGAGTTGAAGGGTTCCTGAGATGTCTCAGAATCTGCTTGTCAGGAGCAGGGGGAAATCTTTGGATTCCCCCCACTCATCCCAGTTCAGCCACAGCATACACTTGGATCTGTGACACATGTCATTTCCTTCGCACAAGTCTGAGTTTGCCTGGACTATAGCCTCAGATAGGCAGGGAAATTAAGACTTTGAAATCGGCAAAACTTTTATTACTGGGTTTCTTTTCTTTTCTTTTTTTTTTTTTGAGACAGAGCCTCAAGCTATTCCCCTGGGTAGAGTGCCATGGCATTGCAGCTCACAGCAACCTCCAACTCCTGGGCTCAAGCGAGTCTCCTGCCTCAGCCTCCCAAGTAGCTGGGACTACAGGCGCCCGCCACAACGCCTGGCCATTTTTTGGTTGCAGCCATCATTGTTGTTTGGCGGGCCCGGGCTGGGGATTCAAACCCGCCACCTTAGGTGTATGTGGCTGGCGCCTTAGCCACTTGAGCCACAGGTGCCAAGCCTGGGCTTCTTTTCAATGGTGGTGTTGGTGATGTCTCTAGAGAACCCTTCTGGGGTTATCTGATTCTATAGGAGCTTGTGCCTTTCTTCTTTTTCCTTTTTCCTTTTTACCATTATACAACTGGAACTCTGTAACAGAGACAGAAGGTAACTTCTGGAGGTGATGCAAATGATTCTGTTTACAGAAATTCAAATGAGTTTTTTACAGGCAAGATGGAAATGATTTCTACCCAGCAGAAGAGGTCATTTTTGCATATTTTAGCAGTCAGTTTCAGCATTCCTAATTGTCTATATATGTTCCTATTCTTTTTTTTCATTTCAGAATAATGTGAGGGTACAGATAATTAGGTTGCATTGTTTGGATTTGTTAGGTAGAGTCCAAGTTGTAGTTGTGCCCCTCACCCAGGGGGTGCACCATATACCCTTACATTGTGCCTGTTAGGTGAGAGCACACCAATCCCCCCCCCATTTGAATTTAATTGTTTTTCTCTTAAGTGGATGTGTATTTATTCATCTGCTGGTTTCATATTAGTATTGAGTACGTTGGATTCTTGGTTTTCTATTCCTATGATACTTTACTAAGTAGAACGTTCTTTAACTTCATCCAGGTTAATACAAAAGACGTAAAGTCTCTATCTTTTTTAAGGCTGAATAGTATTCCACAACATATATATAGTACAGTTTATCAAATGGAAAGTCTACTTTTAGCTCCTTGCAGATTCTCCATACTTCTTTCTGAAGAAGCTTTATTAGTTTGGAGTACCCCCAATAGGGTAAAAGATTTCCTTTTTCTCTACACTCTCACTGGTATTTGTAGCTTTGGGACTTTGTGATGTAGGCTATTCTCACTATATCTCAAGGTGGTTTAGATTTGCATTTCTCTGATAATTAGGGATCATGAGCATTTTTTCACTCATTTGTTGGTCATTTGTCTTCTTTGGAGAAGGTTCTGTTCATATCTCTTGCCCAGTAATAAATGGGATTGTTTGCTTTTTGTGTTGATTAATTTGACTTCTCTATAGCTTCTGGTTATCAACCCTTTGTCAGATTTGTGACCTGAAAATATCTTTTCCCATTCTGAAGGGATGTTTGCTTAATTGTGTCCTTACCTATAAGAAGCTTTTTAGATTAATTAAGTCCCATTTATTTATTTTTATTGTTGTTGCAATTGCCAATGGAGTCATCTTTGTAAGATCTTTCCCCAGGTTGATGTCATCTAGAGTTTTGCCCACACTTTCTTCCAGGATTTTTATAGTTTTATACCTTAGGTTTAAATCTTTTATCCACAATGAGTCATTTTTGTAAGTGGTGAGAGATGCAGGTCCAGTACAGTTTCCGTCTTTAACATGTGGTTATCCAGTTCGCCCAGAACCATTTATTGATTAGGGATTCTTTTCTCCAATATATGCTTTTGTTTGGTTTACCAAAGATCAGATGACGATATGAGGCTGATTTCCTCTCTAGGTTTTCTATTCTGTTCCAGAGATCTATGTCTCTATTTTTGTGCCAATACCATACTATTTTGATGACTGTGCATTTGTTGTATGACCTGAAGTCAGATAAAGTGACGCCTCTGAATTTGTTTTATTGCAAGGAATTGTTTGGCTATACAGGTTTTTTTCTGGTTCCATACAAAATGAAGAAATAGTTTTCTTTTTTTTTTTTTTTTTTTGAGACAGAGCCTCAAGCTGTCCCCCTGGGTAAAGTGCCGTGGCTTCACTGCTCACAGTAACCTCCAACTCCTGGGCTCAAGCAAGTCTCCTGCCTCAGCCTCCCAAGTAGGACCACAGGCACCCGCCACAACGCCCGGCTATTTTTTGGTTGCAGCCATCATTGTTGTTTGTCAGGTCCGGGCTAGATTCGAACCCGTCACCTTAGTGTATGTGGCTGGTGCTTTAGCCACTTGAGCCACAGGTGCTGAGCTGAAGAAATATTTTTCCAAGTCCTTCAATTATGATGTTGATATTTTAATGGGGATTGCATTAAATATATACATTTCTTTGGGTAGTATAGATATTTTAATGATGTTGATTCTTCCCAGCCAAGGACATAATATGTTCTTCCATTTGTTGGTGTCTACTGCTATTTTCTCAGGGTTTCATAATTCTCTCTGTAGAGATCCTTCACCTCCTTTGTTAGATACATTCCCAGGTATTTCATTTTCTTGGAAGCTACTGTGAAGGGTATTGTGTTCTTGTTTTGCTTCTGGGTTTGATCATTATTGGGATAGACAAAGGGTACTGGGGTGGTGCCTGTGGTTCAGTGAGTAGGGCGCCAGCCCCATATACCGAGGGTGGCAGGTTCAAACCCAGTCCCAGCCAAGTCCCACCCTGCAACAAAAAATAGCTGGGTGTTGTGGTGGACACATGTAGTCCCAGCTACTCGGGAGGCTGAGGCAGGAGAATTGCCTAAGCCCAGGAGTTGGAGGTTGCTGTGAGCTATGACTCCATAGCACTCTACCAAGAGCAATAAAGTGAGATTCTGTCTCTTAAAAACACACACACAGGCTCGGCGCCTATAGCTCAACCGGCTAAGGTGCCAGCCACGTACACCTAAGGTGGCGGGTTCGAATCCCCAGCCCGGACCCGCCAAACAACAATGATGGCTGCAACCAAAAAATGGCCAGG
>NW_003852441.1:10494813-10506512 GCF_000181295.1 Otolemur garnettii | reverse complement strand
ACACACACACACACACACACACAAAGGGCACTGATTTGTGGACATTGATTTTATACTCTGTGAGGTGCCTGTCCTTTGAAGGGGAGCGGGATAGGGTCTCACTCCGTTGCCCAGGCTAGAGTGGGTTGTTGTCACTAATTGCAGCCTCAAACTCCTAGACTCGAGCAAGCCTCCTGCCTCAGCCTCCTGAGTAGCTGGACTATAAGACCTCACTACCATGCCCTCTAATTTTTCTATTTTTGGTAGAGATGGGGGTCTCATTCTTGCTCAGGCTGGTCTTGAACTCCTGAGCTCAAGCGATCCTCCCCCCTCAACCTCCCAGAGTGCTAGGATTACAGGTGTGAGCCACTGTACCCAGCCATGAGCCTGTTCTTTAAACTAGGTTTTACTTCATACTGACCCCTTCAAGTAATGAATAAGATAAAATCTTTAAGATGTGCCCATTTTATATTTATATGACAGGCATAATTTCACTTTTTTAAAACGTAGATTATCCTTTAACAAAACAGCCTTCCTGTATCCATTCCAACCTCCCTCTTTTCTGGCCCTCCACCCAATCCATTTCCAAGAAGGAACTAGAGCCATCTTTTCCAAGAGCAAGCAAATCTGAGAGTGTCCCTTCCCAGCTTACAACTGGTATGCTGACTACTCAGCTGATGGTAGTGCATCCCTGGCTTCTGCTAAGATGAAATCTGGGTGCTATCATCCTGAACTCAGGTTCTCACCTTGAGTTGGACATCTGGACATACCCTGAGAGGGCAGAAGCCACCTCTAGCCACCCTGTGCCACCTGATTGATAAACCCGAACTTCACTAGCAGGCCTGAGACTTGTCTTTTTTTTTTTTTTAGACAGAATCTCACTCGATGCCGTGGAGTCAGCCTAGCTCACAGCACCCTCAAACTTCTGGGTTCAAGTGATCCTCCTGCTTTAGCCTCCCAAGTAGCTGGGCCTACAGGCGCCCACCAACATGCCCAGCTAGTTTTTCTATTTTTTATAGAGAAGGGAATCTCAGTCTTGCTTAGACTGGTCTTGAACTCCTGAGCTTGAGCAATCTTCCCACTTGAGCCTCTCAGCATGCTAGGATTACAGGTATGAGCCACTGTACCCAGTAGAGATTTTTCTTTTTCTTTTTTTCTTTCTTTCTTTCTTTGTTCTTCTTTTTTTTGAGACAGAGTCTCACTATGTCACCCTTCAGTAGAGTGCACAGCAACCTCAAACTCTTTGGCTTAAGCAATTCTCTTGCTTCAGCCTCCCAAGTAGCTGGGACTATATAGGTGCCCACCACAATGCCCGGCTATTTGGTTGTTGTTGTTCCAGTTGTCATTGTTGTTTAGCAGGCCCAGACCAGGTTCGAACCTGCCTGCCTTAGTGTATGTGGCTGGTGCCCTAACCACTGAGCTATGGGCTCCGAGCCACCAGATTTGCCTTTCTAGCATAGGACAAAGAAAATTTATAAGCTTTCTCTTTCCTTTCCCTTTTTTCTTTCTTTCTCTTTCCTTCCTTCCTCCTTTCTCTTTTTGTTGTTTTTCAGATTTGAAGATCTATTCTCTTTCCTTTCTTCCAAACCTCGTTCCCCAGATCCCAGATTCTGTGCCAAATTGGGTTTGCAAGCCTGGTAATATACAACAAAAACAAACAAACTCCTTCCCAGAGCTCAATCTTTGGTTTCTTAGTCTTTTCTTTTCTTTAATAACAACCCTCTCCACCCCCTACAGTGCTCTCTAGTCTCCTTAGAATAAAACCTAGGATCCTGGAAAAGGCTGCCCCACAAAGCCCGGTAAGATCCAGCCCCTGCCTGGCTCTATTCTCAGCCTCGCCTTCTCTGTCCCAGCTGCCCCGGCCTTCTGACCCACCTCTCCCAACCTGGGCTCTCCCCACTTTGTGTTGACTCATCCTCATTCCCACTCTTTCTCCTCCTTCTCACCACTGGCTTTAAAAAACAAAACAACAACAACAAAAAAAAACCCTATTCAGCCTTCAAGTCTCTTCCTAAATCTGACATTGCTGCCTGAAAAAGAGGTTTTTTTTGGTTAATGGTTAATTCCCCATAACCTCCCCTTATGTGGTCTCATAGCACCTGACAACCAGAGCTGCCATCATTAGTTTTCAATGATCTCTTTAATGTCTTTCTTTCCCAAAAGACCAAAAGCTCCACGAGGCAGGAACCACATTAGTTGTTCCCTCCATTGTTCACTTTGCTTGGCTTAGTGCTTGGTCTCAGTAGAACCATTATTTGTCTATTGACAGAAGGTTCTGGATCCAGGTGTGAGTGTGGAGGGTGGGGCACCGAGTGGGAGGAGGGATGGTGCAGGGGGGCTATGAGGTGAATCGTCACCTTGTACAGTTAATTATGGGTTGAGCTGCGGCTGCCTGGCCTCTAACGGACAGTCTGGACTCCGCCCCTTGTAATCTGAGCTGCCTGCGATTGGGCATTGGATTCATCAATCTTGAACTGACTTCAAATCGCTTTTCCCTTCTATTTCTTGCCAGGCTGGCTTTTCTTTGTACTAATTTGCCATTAATCCCTGAAATAAAAATGCTCCCAAAGTATCTTAAAATGCAAACAATCTGGCAGGTGAAACATAGAGTCACCATATGACCCAGCAATTCCACTCCTAGGTATTTACCCAAGAGAAATGAAAACATATGCCCACACAAAGCATCTGGAGATATCCAGAAAGTAGAAATAATCCAAATGCCGATCATCTGATTGTTGGCTAAACAAAATATAGTACCATATATCTATACAATGGAATGTTATTCAACCATAAAGAGGAATGATGTGCTGATACATGCTCTGTCATGGATGAACCTTGAAAATATCATGCTAAATCAAACATGAAAGACCACATATTACATAATCCCATTTATATGAAATGCTCAGTATAGGTAAATTCATAGAAATAGAAAGTAAATCAATGGGTTTCTTATGGGTGGGAAGGGGGGTAACAGAAAAGTTCTGAAATTGATTGTGCTGATGGTTGCACAACTCTGTAAATATACTAAAACCACTGAATTATATCCTTTAAATGAGTGAATTGTATGGTATACGAATCATATCTCAATAAAGCTATTAGCTTAGAAAAAGCAGTAGCTCTTAACTGTATTGGACTGAGAGTCCTGGGAGAATTTGCTGAAAGCTATGGACTTTCCTCTGTCCATCCCCCACACCCACTCTCACCCACCTCAGGCATGAAAAATCTATATATGCTTGTATATAAAAGTTCTGTTAAAAACAGCAGGAGATTCCCAGACTGACTGAAGCTCCTATTTATTGGCTCCCTAGAAGTTTATAAGCCCCAGGGGAACTCTGTCTTCATGACAGAGACTATGAATATTAGATCAGGTGCAAATCTGAAAGATTTTTCCCAGCCATTCCTCCTTCTCTGCCTTTAACCACTTTGTCATACTCCCTCCTTGCCACCCTCCACTTCCTTCTCATGACATCCTTTTTCCATCAGTGTGGTACACAGAGTTTTAAGATAGCTGCCACGACCTTCACCCCCTGGTGTTAGGATAAAAGGAAGATTATCTGGGTGGGTTTAATCTAATCATATGAACTCTAAAAGGAGAGTTTCTCTGGCTGGTACTGGAGGCGGGTCACGTTCAATGTCTGACCAGGACCCTGAGTGCTGTTGCTGGCTTTGCAGATGGAACGGGCTGTGTGATGAGGAATGCAGGTGGCCTCTAGGAGCAGAGAGCAGCCCCCAGCAAGGATAAAGGACTTAGACCTACAGAGTGGGAATGGATGGTGTCAGCAACCTGAGGGAGCTGGGGAGTGGATTCTTCCCCTGAGCCTCCAGGTGAAAGCCCAACTAGGTGATGACATGATGTCAGCCTCGTGAGACCCTGAGCTGGAATCCAGTCCAGCCCACAGGGACCTCTGACCTACTCCTGTAAGATAATAAGTGGGTATTAGTTCAGGACTCCAAGTTTTCAGAAATTTGTTATACAGACTAGAAAACTCATATGACCAGTGTCTCATCACTGGGCTACTGGCTCTCATTCTGATGTTTCTAGATCCAGATCTTTCCTCATAAAATTCCTAAAATGGCTATTTGTTCCCCCTCCCCCAAGAGCAAGAAGGGAGTATGACCAAGTGGTTAAAGGCAGAGAAGGAGGAATGGCTGAGAAAAATCTTTCAGATTTGCACCTGACCTAATAGTCATAGTCTCTGTCATTAAGACAGAGTTCCCCTGGGGCTTATAAACTTCTAGGAAGCCAATAAATAGGAGCTTCAGTCAGTCTGGGAATCTCCTGCTGTTTTTAACAGATACCAAGGGTGGTATCACACTCAGGTTGCCTCCAAGTCTGGTGCATATATATATATATATATATATATTTTTTTTTTTTTTTTTTTTTTTTTTTTTTGCAGTTTTTTGCTGGGGCTGGGTTGGAACCCACCACCTCTGGTATAAGGGGCCAACAGCACCCTACTCCTCTGAGCCACAGGCGCCACCCAGGTACTTAAATTTTTGACTCCATGGTCTATGCTAGAAGCTTCTCCCTGGGGTTTCAAAAGTTAAAGCTAAAGGGAGGCTTGGGCCACTGCAAGGGGGAAGCCGTGGTGAAGCCTGCACCCAACACTCAGCTCTCATCACAGTTCTCAGAGAGCTCTGATCTCCCAGG
Organism: Otolemur garnettii; assembly: GCF_000181295.1. Lineage (NCBI taxonomy): Eukaryota > Metazoa > Chordata > Mammalia > Primates > Galagidae > Otolemur > Otolemur garnettii. Next base: position 10,501,882 of record NW_003852441.1, on the reverse strand, counting down.
AGAAGAGAGAGAGCCTGGGGCGGGATCTGGCCAGATCACCCTGAGATGCACATAGGGGACGTGTGGTAAGTATCGCTGTGATTGAAAGTCCTGGAGCAGAGATGTTCACTCAGGGGTCCAAGTGACCAAACCTAAGAGGGCATGGAAGGAGAAAATAGAAGGTTCCAGTGTCCCTCTTGCTGTCAGGAAGCCTTGTCTATAGATGTGGGACTCCAGCCCGGAGCCTGGGCAAAGGGTTTTGAGGGTGAAATCACAAAGGGGGTATGATCCCAAGGACTGATAATTAGCCCTACAGAAGCAGGGGCTCTTTGGCTACTCCAGAGAGACTGAGATCTCTCTGGAGCTTTGGTTCTTGATTCTAATCTCATCTTCTCCAGCAGCTTTTGGTCTCCAATTGCCATGTGGCTGTGTGTGCGTGGCATGGCACTGTGACGGACATACGGCTGTCTGCCCACCTGGCTGCTTCTAGGCTCAGCCTTTTCACACCTGAGGCCCTCCTCCCCCGACCCCCCTGCTTCCTCCATGCCCTTCCACCAGGAAGAGCTTACAGTTTTGTTGGGGAGCAGGTGCCCTGGCCCTGACAGCAAGCCCCTGAAGGGCTCCCCTCCTCTTCCTTCCCTTTATCTGTAAAACACCCAGAGCCCTACTTCCTGCCTTTGCTGATGAGAACCATTCATTTCTGGAACCAGTTATTTCTTCTCTCATGAGCTTGAGTTTTTGCTTGCTGGGAAAACTCTGATCAGGTCCTGAACTTCATCTTCTTGTTCTTAGAACATGATTGGGTGCATCTGGAGCCCAAATCTCTTCTGACTGTGAAATCTCTGCTCCTTTATGTACATATAGGGCCCAAGAGTGGCCATCCTGGGGGAAACGAGGGGGGTTAGCATCAGCTGGGGTGGGGGAGGAGCAAGGGCCTGTCTGTGACCACTGCTCCCTCCCCACAATGGGAAGCCCTCACTCAGGCTCCAGAGAATCCCTGAACCTTCTAGATTTTCTTTCCGCGTTTCTCTGGGCTTGGAAATGAGTTTGTGGGTTTGTGGCTTCCCTTATATTCGAGAAATCTGCCTAGACCCACAGAATTTCTTCTGCCCCCGGGTGGGCTCTTTTGTAAACTTGAAAAATGCAACAACATCAGGGTGAGTTATGTGTGTGTGAACACATGTATGTTTAGATGAGCTTATGTGTGATCACAGGCGTTCTGAGCGTGACCCTTCACCATTCCCCATTTCAGTCAAGCAGGAAAGCTGATGCTGCAATGCAGGGGAGCCGGAGGACTGAGCGAGGAAGGAGGCAGAGAGAGGGCCTCTGGCTTCTGGCACGGAGCCTCGGGGTAGGGCCTCACCCAAGTGGGAAGCACATTCAGTCCTGACAGGCTGGGCTTCTCCAATGCCACCTCACAGAGACAGCAGGAAATTGGGGTGGGGGTGGATATGTTTATTAGAGAGCAGGAGAAATGGTCTTTTCTGCCCCTTCTTCTGCCTCCCAGGACCCAGCCCAGGAGGCTCATCTCAGGGGAAGCTATTTCTATATTCTCCACAATTCCTTTTCTGGGGTGTTTCCTGTTAGAGTGGGTCCCAGAGAGCTTCCCGTGGGGGAATGAGTCAGAAGGGAAGTGGCCTCCAGTCTGTCACTGCTCTGCCCACTTGCCCCCCTGGTGTGGGGCCTGCACTACCCTGCCCACCCCGGGTCCTCCTTCACTGCTCTGTCCCTTGGACCAGACACGTGTGCTCAGCTCCACAGCAAAGAATCCTGGATTCTGCAGGACACTCGCACCACCAAGTTCAGAAGCCACAAGAACCGACATGGGTTTCTGTCCATCCTCAAATCCCACCATGTGGAAGGCTGGTTAAAACCCAGACTGCTGGCTCGGCGCCTGTGGCTCAAGTGGCTAAGGCGCCAGCCACATACACCTAAGGTAGCAGGTTCAAATCCAGCCCAGGCCTGCCAAACAACAATGACGGCTGCAACCAAAAAATAGCCAGGTGTTGTGGTGGGCGCCTGTGGTCCCAGCTACTTGGGAGGCTGGGGCAGGAGACTCACTTGACCCAGGAGTTGGAGGTTGCTGTGAGCTGTGAAGCCACAGTACTCTACCCAGGGGGATAGCTTGAGGCACTGCCCCCGCCCCCCCCCCAAAAAAAACCCAGACTGCTAGATCCATCCCTGGAGTGTCTGATTCTCAGCTCTGGAGTAGGGCCTAAGAATTTGCATCTACCAAGTTCCCAGGTGGTACAGATACTGCTGTCCAGGGACACCCCCCAGAACTCCTGTTGTAAGGTATTGTGTGTAAAGGTGTATGGTCACTACAGCCTGGGCTAGGAACTCAGCAGGACAGTTGCAGCAGGGCCTTTCCTGAGTGGGAATCTCAGCAGGATGACAGGGCCAGGTAGGAAACATGGCCTTGTTGAAGCCTGCTCTTGGGACAGGAGCTTTGCTTTGGAGGGGATAGCACAGTGCCATGGCCTGCTGAGAAGCAGCCTGGCCTAGGGGGCACACACAGCCCAAGGACGAGCAGACCCAAGGGTGAATCCTAGCCCTGTCTTCCTGTGGCTAGGTGACCCTGAACAGGTGTCCTGCTCTGTGAGACAGACACAGGGCTTTCATGAGGCCGAGGTAAATGAAGTGCATGTTCATAGTGCTGCTGTCCCCAAGTCACTGACTTGACTTTTGCCTTCGAAACATGCAATTGGGTGTTTGAACCTGAGTTTGAGACTTTATGTTTACCTCTATTCAGTTTAATTTTGTTGGTTTTAATCCAGCTTTCCAGCTGCTGAGATGCCCCTAAGTTTTGAGGCTGTCACATGACATGCAAGTGGTCCCTCACTAGTTATGGGGCAGCCTTCTGGCTGTTCCTACATGGCCATAGCTGACACTGTATTGCATGCTTTAAGGTACAAAGTGGATAGGGGATGCTCCCGAGGTCAGGGAAGAGTTTTCAACTCAGCACCTTTGGAACTCGACTTGGGGAGCTGCCTTCATAGTTTCTAGTGGGTTTTTGCATCCTAATTAGAAATACCTCAAGTATACATATATATTTGAGGTGATAGAGAAGGGTCCTCTGTATTTACCCTGCTGGCTTGTTGCTCACCTGAATGCTTATTGTGTGCAAGCCCAAAGCCCAGGTGACACCACACCTGACATGTGCTTTCTAGCCTCTAGGCAGCCTAGTGACCGGCCTTGAGAGGGAGAGCTTGTGGGAGTTCTCCCCTCACTGATGCTCTCTCCCATGAATAAACCACCAAAAAAAGAGAACTTAAGAACAAATTTGTTTAAAATATAATGATTTCAGGGATAGACTGAGGCTCCAGGAGAAAATAACCAGGTAGTCATTCACCGGTAGAAAAGCACCGGGGCCCTCAGTGGCTGGACTGGGCTGCCTAAACTCCCCAGGAGCTTAATCTCTCACAACCTCCATCTCAGAACATTCTGGAACCATGACGCCTCCTTAAACCCGGATTTGCTGCTGTTCCTTTTTCTTCACCTCAGCCCAGATGTCTGACAGGTCTTGTATGTACTGCTGGATCTGAAAAGGCATGGGACCAGAGTTAACCCCATCCAGGTAGAGGCTCGTCCCATCCTGAGATGGTGCATTTCAGGCATTAACTTGTAAGGAGTTCTTTGCTTTCCTGTGACTGACTTTTTTTTTTTTTTTTTAGACAGAGCTTCATTTTGTTGCCCATGGTAGAGTGCTATGGCATTACAGCTCATAGCAATCTCCAACTCCTGGGTGAAGGTGATTCTCTTGCTTCAGCCTCCCGAGTAGCTGGGACTACAGACACCCACCACAATGCCTGACTATTTTTTCGCTGTAGTTTGGCCAGGCCAGGTTCAGATCCGCCACCCTCAGTATATGGGACTGGCGCCCTACTCACTGAGCCACAGGCACTGCCCGTGACTGACTTTTTGATGAGGTTACTGTCCCTCATTGGACAATTTTTCAAGGTGAAATTGAGTATCAGGTATTGCATATTAAAAGCAATAAATGGGAGTGGCGCCTGTGGCTCAAGGAGTAGGGTGCCAGCTCCATATACCAGAGGTGGTGGGTTCAAGCCTGGCCCTGGCCCAAAAAAAAAAAAAAAAAAAAGCAATAAATGGAGTGTAGGTGGAAACTCTCAGAGGCAGACACATTGATAGTATGAAGTGCAGGCTGACAGGCTAAGAGAAGGGAAAAGAAAGAGGCCTGCCGGCAGATCACAGGCACAAAAGCATTTGGCAGGTGGGGCCTAGTAAGCGTTGGGGCCAGGCAGTCCCCTCAGCTTCATAGCCATTGAGGTGCTCAAACACTTGAAACCCTGCACTGATCCTCATCGTGAGTTGTATGGAGGTTTAAATTCTATTTGCTGGTTTCTGTTTCAAAGAGCAATCAGTGTGACACAGGAAAGGTGCTGTGTGCATAGTCAAGAGACTTTGCTGTGCTCTGGATGCAGCTCTGGGGAAATCACATCATCTTTCTGGGACTCAGTTTCCTCATTTTTAAAAAGGGAAGAGGAAGGAAAGATTGATCTGAATGGCTTCTAAGATTTCAGTTCTAAAACCTCTCCTATGCAAGACTGTCTCTGGAGATGGGACTACATAGATTTCATCCAGCTGTCAGCTGCTGCCACTGCTACTATTGCTGCTAAAATTCCTATTTTGGCAAGTGAGAAAACAGAGTCCATGAATTAAAGCAACTTTCCCAAGATTATAGAGAAGCCAAGTTCAGCATTTCCCTAACTTTGTTCCTGTAAGTAATCACATACCGCTAAAAGAGTTCTGTGGTCAAGTAAGTTTCAGAAATGCTACCTACTTACAGAATCTCAGGCACAGAACCACAGCAAAGAGTCCACCAAGTCCTAGTTTTTAGAAAAAACCTTAATTTATTTAACTTAGAGTCTTCTAAATGTATTAGTTCGTGGAGTCCTCTTGTTCCTCCATAGGAAACAGTATCTCAAGATTCTCAGATTTGCCAAGCACAGTTTGGAAAGTTCTGTTCTAGATAGTCTGGCTTTTATCAGGGATGATGCCAAACCTTTCAGGACACAGTATATTGAATTCAAATTTTCTTGGCCTTTCACAGAATCACATTTCCTAAGTGTACCACGTTCCTATTCTGCGTAAGCAGCTGCCTTATGAAGCCTGTATCTGTGTCTGGTTGTTGAGAACATTATTTACCGAATGTCTCTGAAGCCTCACTGAGAAATTTCAGTTCAAACAAAGTGCCTGAGAAAAGCATGCTCCTTCTGTGAAAACCTTATATTTTCTTATTTTAGCACAAAAACTATGTGTGATTTTTCATTCTTTTACCAGGAAGCTCAGAGCCAATTACCTGCCCTATTGAAGGCCCTTATAATCCAAGGATCCACAGCTCTGTATTTGTCTCTCCAGCCTTCATCTCTGATTTTAACTGATACCTTCCCAGGTCTTTATTTTTAATTTTTCAGGCTACTTGGTCATGTGTATTTCTGTCAGTAAGCTCATATCCTATGAGAAGGAAGTGGGGTATTTTAAAATAAATTTAGGCACTCTGAGGTACTCCTGTAGAGGCAAATCAAGGTTGAGAGGGATTAAGAAAACTTAAAATTTACAGTGGATGGGGCAGCACCTGTTGCTCAGTGGGTAGGGTGCTGGCCTCATATGCCGAGAGTGGCAGGTTCAAACCCGCCCCGGCCAAACTGCAAAACAAAAAAATAGCCAGGTGTTGTGGCGGGGCCAGCTACTTGGGAGGCTGAGGCAAGAGAATTGCCTAAGCCCAGGAATTGGAGGTTGCCATGAGCTGTGATGTCATTGCACTCTACGCAGGGCGATAAAGTGCACTCTAAAATGTCACTGCACTCTACCAAGGGTGACAAAGACTCTATCTCTAAAAAAAAAGAAAGAAAGAAAAAGGTTTGGCGTGGACAGACTGGAAGCTGTGGTCTGAGCAGGGGATGCAAGGGTAAGAGCAAGGGGCTGGAGAACTCACCACCCATCACATCTTTCTTTACAACAGCCAAAGAAAGGGGGTCCGAAGACCCCTCTGGGAGTCCCTGAGATCCTATTTTGGGAGAGGGGGATCTTTGAGGCCAAAATTCTTTTCACAATAGTTAAGACTTTATTTCCCCTTTTCACTCTTAATCTCTCCTGAGGGCACAGTGGCATTTCTCAGCGTGTGGTTTCCATGACACGTGCTATCACAGCAGAATGAATGCAGAAGCAGACATGAGAATGGACCTGTCATCTGTTAAGCCAGACATTAAAGAGACACGCAAATGTATTGACTAATGCTGGTCTTCTCTCAAAGTTTTTGAAGATTCTTTTCATACAAAAAAGCTATTTCTGTTAACAAGTTTTCTTTCTTTCTTTTTTTTTTTTAGAGACAGAGTCTTACTTTGTCACCCTGGGTAGAGTGCAGTGGTGTCATAGCTCACAGCAACCTCAAACTCTTGGGCTCAAGCAATCCTCCTGCCTTAGCCTCCTGAGTAGCTGGGACTACAGGTATCTGCCACCATGCCTGCCTAGTTTTGTTTTTTGAGAGTCTCATTATGTCGTCCTTGGTAGAGTGCTGTTGCATCACAGCTCACAGCAACCTCAAACTCTTGGGCTTAAGCGATTCTTTTGCCTCAGCCTCCCAAGGTTCAATCAAGCCTTCCTGATTCTCTTGCCTCAGTTCCCTCTAACTGGGACTACAGGCGCATACCACAATGCCTGGCTATTTTTTTTCTGTTGCAGTTGTTATTGTTGTTTTAGCCGGCCTGGGCCGGGTTTGAACCCGCCAGCCTCGGTGTATGTGGCCGGCACTCTAACCACTGAGCTATGGGCACTGCCCTAGTTATTTGTTTTTGTTTTTGTTTTGAGATGGTGTCTTGCTCTGGCTCAGGCTGGTCTCAAACTCCTGAGCTCAAGCAATCCACCCACCTCAGCCTCCCAGAGTGCTAGCGTTATAGGCATGAGCCACCGCACCCAGCTCTGTTAGGGTGCTCTTTAATGGCATCTTAAGTTGAATTAATTAAATAAATAATTTGAAATTTTCTGTTTCAGCTCGGCGCCTATAGCTCAACCGGCTAAGGCGCCAGCCACGTACACCTAAGGTGGCAGGTTCGAATCCCCAGCCCGG
>NW_003852441.1:10494270-10494580 GCF_000181295.1 Otolemur garnettii | reverse complement strand
AAAAAAAAAAAAGAAATTTTCTGTTTCAATTTCTAACGTGGTAAATATCAGTGCATATAAACCCATATTAAGAAAAGCTCTCCAAGAATCCTCAATAAACTTTAAGAGTGGGAAGGTATCTACCAAAATGTTGAGAATTGCTGCTTCCAGAACAAACTTTCTTACAAATCCCCTTCTTTAGACTGTAAAGTAATTTTGCTCTAACATGCCTTCCCATGCAGGTTGATTATTTGTTTTAGGGAAATTCTTCTTCCTAGCTGGTTAGTCAATAAAATCCTTTACATTTCATGATTTTCACCTTTTTTTTTTT
>NW_003852441.1:10492700-10494250 GCF_000181295.1 Otolemur garnettii | reverse complement strand
CTTATTGGGTGACTTGCATGTGACAGGCATTGTCTTAGGTATGGGGTTACTACAGCAAGGAACAAAAACAAAAGTCCTGCTCTCCAGGAGCTTGCTTTCTAGAATTTTATGGCAGAGCTAAAGGCATTTGCCACTGGGACAAATAATTATTTAGCCATGGTTCTCTGCACATCAGAAGCACCCTTAGCACAGCTGCTAGTCCAGGGTTTCCCAAAAGACAGAATGTGTATACCTTTAGCCATAAGTGAGATGATTTTCGGTGGTATATGGATGTGCATAGCATTAACTAACTTTTTGACTCGTATAGTGAAAAAGTTACTTCCTTTTCAATCTCCTCTCAATTACTTCAAAGAACATCCCCTCTCTAAACTTACCAATTTTTCTTTTGAACAAAGCTGGGCCTTAAGCACAAGTCATCAGTAAGCCACAGGACCTCACTAGAATCTAATAAGCCTGTTTTGCATAACTAATGGATTCCATAGTACCTTCCTCCTACTGGATTGGGGCCCAAAAGTATCTTGGTGCTAATGTTATAGTTCCCAAAGTGTGGAACCCCAACCAACAGCATCGCCTAGGGACTTGCTGAAGATGTACATTTCTGAGTTCTCATCTCAGATCTACTAAGTCAGAGATTCCGGGGTGGGGCCCAGCAATACCTCTTATGCCCCAGGTGATTCTGATGCTGCTAAAATTTGAGAGCCAAGGCTCTGCAGGATGCATTCTTACTCTTTAACCTCCTTGGGGAGTCTCCTTGGTCCAACCAAGCCAAGGGGGCCCAGCACTTGCTCCCCCTCCTACCATGTCTAGCTGCTTGTGCGTGTCCTCCAGCGACACGCCGGCTGCATCCTTCAGCTGCTTGCTCACGATCTGGAAAAGGTTCAGTGTTGCCATTTTAATGGTGCCAAGCAGGAGGGTCTTCTTGGCAGCGGTGTTCTGGATGTGCGCCCAGCGAGATTCCTGGGGAGGGGACGAGGGCGGAGCATGAGCGGGGCGAGAGAGAGAGCTAGAGGGAGGAGCGGGGGAGGGAGGAAGGATGCTTGTGTGAGCGCTCTGCCTCCAAGCACCCGGCTTCCCGCGGTCCTGCCCCGCCCCCGCCCCTCACCCAGATAATGACGTCGCTGCGGGCGCGGTCGAAGCGCATCTGTAGCCGCGCCAGCTCGTTGTTGTGCTGCAGGATCTCATCGTCCTTCTCCTCCATGTAGCGCGCCAGCCGCGCCTTGGCGCGCTCGATCTTCTCCTGGCCCTCCTGCGCCGACTGCATGAGGTCGTGGTGCATGCTCACCAGCGTCTTGTAGCGCGCGATCACCTCATGGATCTCCTCGAACTGCGGCGTCCGGAGCCTCCGGTCACTGCACCGCCAGCCCCTAGGGGCCGGATGCAGCCAGCCTGGCCCGCCAACCCCCAGCTTGGACTCCTGGACAGCTGGACACCAGGGCAGGCTGGCCCTGGGCCAGGCTCACGGGTTGAGCCTCTGAGGATGTTGGGGTCCCGCCTGCCGCTTTTCCTGGGCTTGTATGGGCTGTGGACCATGTGCTGAAGGGACGGGGGGG
>NW_003852441.1:10479469-10492649 GCF_000181295.1 Otolemur garnettii | reverse complement strand
GGAGGGCTGGGGCCCGGGGAGGGAGGTTGCACAACTGGACCAGGGATTCTCAATCTTAATTACATGTTAGAATCACCTACGGAGGCTTGGAAAAGAGTCTGCCAGGCTCCACCCCCAGAGATTCAGGGTAATGAATAGGTCTGAGGTGGCCCCTGGCTTTTGGATTTTGGAAAAGGTCCTCAAGGCTTTCCTAGGCACAGCCCCAGGGTTGAGGATTGCTGGTAGAGGTGGAGGGCATTTTGAGATGTCTCTCAAGGCAATTATTTTCTTATTCAACAAGAATTACCAAAAACTGCTAAATGGTAGGAACACAGCAGTGGATAAGGAAACCAGGCGTTCTTATGAGGCTGACAGCTTGGGGGAGGATAATCACAACGCAGAGTGATAAGCCTGTCTGTGGTTGAGGAGTGGGGCTGGATGGAGACTGTCTGGTACTGCCTGCAAGCACCATACTCTCTGGTACTTGTTCACCATACTCTGGTACTTGTTCAACATCTGCTGAGAGAGACAGGGGCGGGAGAGGGTAGCAGTGGGGCAGCGACCTGCCAGGCTTGGTAACCTGCTCTTGCATAATCGGGAACCATGCCACTCTCAGGCCCTAACCCCCAGGCCCAGTCCGCAGAACAGAAGCCCCACAGCCAACCCTCTTGAGAAGGTGATGTAAGCACCAGTTATGTGATGTCAACTCACCTTCCCAAGGGCTTAGTAAAATGAGCCTTCCAGCTGTTCAGGGGACAGTTCCTGAGCACTTTCCCTATCTCATGACATTTTCAGTGATGGACTAGTGTCCCAGAATTGCCCTGCTGGCCTTTTCCCACATATGCCTATTCAGGGAATGGCCACCTCCAGCATTGGAGGAGGTGAGAACAGCCAGAAAGTGTTTCCTGGGAGAAAGGATGGCTGACATGAGGCTGCAGGTATGAACAGCAGATAGCTAGGCAACAGCAGGTGAGGGAAAGTGAGGCAGGACTACAGGTGGAGGGCATGCCCGGGGTAAAGATGAATGCAGGTGTGTGGCATTTCAAGATGCTCAGGGTAGTTTAGCATGAGTGGCCAGAATTCAAGATGGGAAGCAAGAGACTGACCTGAAGAAGATGACAAAAAAGTGCTGGGTAAACCTTAGGAAGGAGTGTGGACTTTATCTCCTGAAGGATTTTAAGAAATAGAAAGATAATTTCTAAAAGTTCACTCAGCAAACAATGTAACAACAGTTAAAACAAATGAACTCCAAAGGACTCAGGTGCTGACTTGAAGAGGTTCCACTGCCCGATGGTGAGACAATTTGAACATCAGTAAGAGTAAGTGCAAAGGACTGAAACATATCGAATATGTTAAAAATCCATGAGTTCAGAATGATACTAAAAACATCGCTGGTCATTTTCAGAGGATGCTGGACACTGAATTCATTATTCAGAAAATGAATAATCAAATAATTGGTAAAGGAAACAGTCAAATAGTTGGTAAATGAAGAAGGGTTGATAGTATCTGTCCCCTAACACTGAGGTAACTAGTATTCTGACTTCTATCACCAGATTAATTAATCACTAAAAGATTAATTTTTTCTGTTTTTGAACATACCAGCGGAATGACAGCATCAAGAAGCATTAGGCTTTTCGTGCTCAGCCTAATGTCTGTGATACTTAAGTAAACCAATCAAAAGTAGTGTGAGGGCCTTGTTTAGACCCTGACTGCAACAAAAATATACTAAAAGCATTTATATAATAATTTATATGGATATTTGTTATTAAGGAATTACTATCTCATTTTTACTAGTTGTGGCAATGGTATTACTGCATGTTAAAAAGAGCTCTCATCTTTTTACAAAATATTTTCATCCATATGAAAGAGGTACATATGGATGAAAATATATCATTTGCCTCAACATAACAGAGGTGAAATAGTGCAGGGCACAGGACAATGAACACATAACTGTTGGAATCAGGTGATGACTAATGGGTGTCCCATAACTCTTCTCTCTACTATTATATATGCTTGAAAATTTCTATAGTAAAAAATTTTATAAAATCAATCAAAAAAAAGCAATAAGGAGAGAACAAGTACATAGTACAATGCTACTCAGTGTACAAATCTGTACTATGTTATAAAATAATAAATACAAGCATGAAGATGAGAAATTTAAAAAGCAGAGTATTGGTGACCTCAGAGCAGAGGGGAAGACTGAGATCTGGAAAGACACACAAGGGATTTCAATTATTGATAGGGTGTGATTTCAGAAAAAAGAGTCAAGGGAAATAGAGGAAAATATCAAGAGTTGGTAAGAGTGTGTGGTGAGTACGTGGGTGCTGTTATGTGTTTCTCTATACTTTCTGGTATGCTTAATATTTAAACAAAATAGAGGAAGAAGGAAGGAGGGGGAGAGAGAGACAGATGGGAGATATCATGCTGGATGTAGACTGCCAAGCAGGCTGGCCAGGACTGACATGGAGTTAAGTTGAGATGCGGTACCTTTGGTGGGCTGGGTGAGGGGCAGGGGGTGATTCCAGAAATACTTAGGAGGCAGAAAAGGCTGGATCTGCTGATTGATGGCTGTAGGACTGAGCAAGAGGGAAGAGTCAGAGGTGAGGCCCCCAGCACGGGTGGGGCTGTGGGTGGGTGGCCGTGCCATTCGCTAGTACAGGACATACTGACAACAGGGTTGGCCTTGGGGTGGCAGAAAGCAGATGGGATAGGTGTGGATAGGATGAGGATGAGTTAGATGTAGGGGCTTGGAGCTTAGGAGACAGATATGGACCAGTTTCCTCAGTTCTAAGGTATGTATTTTTACCAGCTCTGAATCTGAGACTTATTTTACAATTTATCTGCTGTCTTAATATGGTAGTCCTCCCTCATTCCCTGCCCCCCAAACTCCCAATCATTAAATGAACAGTTTATCTTACTGCTACCTTAGAATGGAGGAAGTAACACAGATTTGGGTTTCATGGATAAATAAATAAGGTTTGTGGTTTAATATAGAAATTGTGGGGACTTTTTTTCTCTTTTGAGACAGAGTTTCACTATGTTGCCCTCAGTAGAGTGCCATGGCGTCACAGCTCACAGCAACCTCAAACTTTGGGCTTAAGTGATTCTCTTGCCTCAGCTTCCCAGGTAGCTGGGACTACAGGTGTCCACCACAATGCCTGGCTATTTTTTGTTGCAGTTGTCATTGTTGTTTAACAGGCCTGAGCCGGGTTTGAACCCTCCAGCCTTAGTGTATGTGGCTGGTGCCCTAATCACTGAGCTATGGGTACCGAGCCTGTGGGGACTTTTAAAAGCTATGAATCCTGTGTCTCCCCAAACCCTTCACAAGACACAGAGCAGACCCCTGAGGGGGGTCTTGCTCCACCCTGACGAGGGGCCCTCTCTGCCACTGGTCATATGATGGAGGATAATCACTGACAGGGCTGTATCTGTGGGAGGCCCCGGGAACTGCTCAGGAAGAAAAGTGGAGGGTTTGGGGCAAACACTCCGGGAAGTATAAGGAAGGACCTGGGAAGAGGAACCCCCAGAAGAGTCTAAGAAGGAGGGGCCCAGAATCAGGAAGGGAGGGAGGTACCACAGAGTCCAAGGCAAAGGTAGTTTCAGGGAGGAGTGTTAAGAGTGCCAAATACTGCAAGAGGCAGGAAGGGGCTGTGAAGTTCCCTGAGCTCTGTGCACAGGGACTTCAGGAAGATCAGTGGTCAGGGGCATTGTGCAGTGTTAAAAGCAAGGGCTCTGCCACTTACAAGCTGTTGACCCCTGAGCAAGTGACTTCACCTCTCTGTTCCTCTATTTCCCCTCTATAAAAGGGTAATAAGGCTGCTCTCTTGTGCCCAGCACATACTAAGGGCTCCAGTGCTGCAGCATGTTGGGTGTTTTCCTGGTTCCACTCCCCTCCTGCCCTCCGTTTACCTCCAGTAAACAGAGGGCACTGTGGAGGAGGGAAGGAGGGATAAATGGACTCCACATGTTGATGCCGCCAGAGCTTCCCACAAGTTCTCCAAACCTGGTTCCCCCTAACACACACACACACACACACAGATACACACACTCTCACACCTACCTTTAGAAGCACACAGCCCCGTCCTGCCTCATCCTCCAAGGCTGGCTACATCTCCTCAGAGCAGGATAACCATCCTGCAGAGCCCAGTCAGCTGAACTCCAGCCCACAGCCCCCTGCCTTGGGGAAGAGGACCTGCCTCTGGCCCAGGACCCCTGGTCCTTGACTCACCTCGGAGTTCTCCACCACCTTCTCCAGGTACTTGTTGAAGATGGAGTAGTTCTGTAGCTTGACAGTCAGCTTCTGGTGCTCTAGCCGCAGGGTGGTCATCTCCTGCTTGGCCTTGGCCAGCTCCCGCATGCGCTGCCTCTTGAGCTCTCGCTCCTTGTTGGCTTTCTTCAGGGCTCGGATCCGTTTCTGGTCATTCTCCTGGGGGCAGGGGAAGGGGCACTGGTCAGGCAGCTGTGCCCTGCCCTCCTGGTGCCAGGCCTATCTGCTGAACTCAGACCACTCTAAGGATGACAGAGATTACTGTGCCATCCATGTGGGAGAAGAGGAGTGAAAGAAAAGGATCTCCAGGATTTGAAGGTGGTTGAGGGGCTTTCTGTGGACTGAAGGGGGTGTGGGTGATTGTGAAGACAGAGGCTTAATCTAAAGCAGTGGTTCTCAACCTTCCTAATGATGCAACCCTTTAATACAGTTCCTGTGGGTCGCTACCCAAGGGTTGAGAACCACTGATCTAAAGTCAAGAGGGAACTTTGGGGGTACTGATAGGAAATGATTCTAGTTCTGTAGGATTTGGGGTCTGGGCTTTAGAGAGCAGATTAAGGAGAACCCAGGAGAAAAAGAAAAGGTTAGGGGAGACCCATGTTGCATCAAGTCAGTGTTTGGAGAGAACTCAACCCCAGGGAAGGCTGAGAAAGTCCAGAAGTGGGAGCAGAAACCATTCTGACAAAGCGTCTGTTGTTTCTATTCTTAGCAGAGGCCATTTGTCATGGGGCAGGTCCTTGACCAGAGTTGGGAGGCCCAAATTTTCTCCCAATTTGGAAATTGGTGCCTCAATTCCTCCAACTATAGAAATATGAGGTAGTAGCCCCCCTCTTTCTTTCCAAAGCTGGGGCAACAGTGCTCGATCTCTAGGGAGATGAGATAGGAGATGTTCCTGGTGCAAAGGGATGGGCAGGATAAAGCCATTCAGGAGACCGTGTTCCTAGGAGCTCAGACTGGGATCCGGCTCAGGCTGGAGGAGATGGTGTAGGCAATTTGATGCCCAGAAAGACAGAACAAGGCTCAGCTACTATAGGTCCAAATCCACCTTCTTCCTTCTGCAAAGCTCTCATGCAAGATTAGGGGCAAGCTCACCCTCGCACTGCACGCTGCACAGTGTGGCTCCTTTCTCCCTGCAGGGGTTCCCGTGATCCCATATAGATGGCCATGTGCGGTGGTCGCAGTTGGAGGACATAGAAGATTCCTGCACCATAAGCCCAGGAGAGGACTTAGGAGCCCTACACCTGTGGCTTTCAAATTCTACTTTTGCACCAGAACCACCTGGGGAGCTTTAAAAAATCTACATGTATGGGGCCAACCCCAGACCTGCTGAAAGGAAGGAGGGGAGAAGTTCCTGCTGTCTATATTTGTAACAAGCTATATTTATAACAAACTCTCTGGGATTGTGAAACTGCTGCCCCCTCTGATAATGTGAAGACCCCCTTTCCCCCAAATCACCTGCCACCCCAGCCATTCCACAGCCATTTCTCTGGCTGGTATGGACTGGACCCTTGGAAAATGTGCCCAGTCCATTGACTTCCCTTCCCATATGGCTTAAACACAGAATGGGATAGAAGATGCTTAAGAGCCAGACTCTTCTGTAGCAGAGGACAATAATTGCACCTTTTCCATTGGAGCTAGGCCAGGTCGTTCATGGTTCCATAAGTTCTGGCTGGAGAGGGACTGGATAAATCCAAATTTTAAGATGATTAAACTGTTCCTCTAAGGACCTACTGAGATGGTTGTCTTGCAATGGACTCTGGTGCCTGATCTTTCAACTGTCCCCTGCCTGGACCTTCAGTATAAGGACAGAGGGATAGGGTGGGTCTACATCATTCATTGTTGTGTCCCTATGTGGTTAGCCCTGACAACGGCACATCTATCCATCCATACATCCATCTACGCACCCACCCATCTGCTGGACAAACTGTATGTCCTGGGTACTGTCAAGGAAATAGGAAACTGCCATCAAGAAGGGGAGAGATTGGCAGGTAAACTGGAAATTACGAACAAGGCAGTAGGTGGGGGGCATAATGGATCCATGAGGAAGCACCAGGCATTGTTGGAGCACTGAGGACACTTTTAACCCAGGGTAAAGAGTCAGCAAAAGCAATGAGGACAAGGAGGAGGGGGAGGAACAATTTGCCCAACTGTAGAGCGTGGATCCCCTGGCCTGCTGCAGCAGTCCCCACCCCTTCAAACCTGGATAAACTGTTCAAACTTCTGGATGTGGGCTTTCAGTTGGGCTTCCTTGACACCCAGTTCCTCCCAGCGCAGGTTCAGGGTTTCCATTCTGCGCTGAAATGTCTGTAGGGTGGTGGTGGGGAAGCAGAGTAGTCAGGAGGGCCCCTGACAGGAGGACCAAGAAAGATCCCAGCAGGCTCTATCCAGGCCTAGGAGGGTTATAGGAGGCCTCCCACTTTCCACCCATCCTAGCTCAGAACAGAGCACCTAACACTCCTATTTTTGTTTTGTTCTGCCCAAAGAAAAAAGACCAGATCACCATGCAGGACTCCTGCCTCCACTCACAAATGGAGGACTGTCTTTAGCTCTCCCTGAGCCCTGGTCCAGCCACTCCTTTCCTGCATGCCATCCCCGAGTCCCTCACCTCTTTCTTCTGCTCCATAGCATGATGCATGATCTTGGCCTCTTTTTTCTTCTCCAGTAACCGGATGGATGGACATTCCGACTGCTCCTCAACATTGGGGAGCTTCCTGCTCAAGACATGGACAAGAGAGGACTTCCGGTTCTGAAACCTGGGGCAGCCTGGGGCTGGGAGTAACCCATGGAGATAGAGACCCGTGGGGAAGAAAAGGGGTTGTCTCTCTGACCTCAGTGGAAGGAATGTGTGCTGAGAAGGAGGGAGGACCACCATGGCATTGGGGGAGCAAGCTGGGGCAGGGTGACAAGTCATGGGACCAGGGTAATGGGGTGGCCCAGTGACAGGGGCAGGATTGTTTGGAGTGCTGGCTCACAGGACAGGAGGGCCAGGTGGGACGGTGGGACGGTGGGGTGTGGGGGGTCCCAGGCACAGGGAGGGCGGGGCAGGCCAGGCCCTGGGACACTCACTGCAGCAGTTGTAGCAGCCGCTCTCCATACTGTAGCCGGAAGTACTCGGCCAAGTCTTCCTCCTCCATGATGCCCAGACTCATGGTGGCGGTGACCTACCTGCCCAGGCAGCTGACTCTTCACAGTGAAATACCGAGTGGCAAAGCCACAGGTGGCTCAAGGGCGGGAGACTCTTGCTTCACCGCGCCTTTTGCGTTCAGGGTCCCACAGAGGGTGGGTGTTTGAGAGACTGAGCAGAAGATGGCTAGAGGCTGGGGATCCCCAGCTCAGAGTCGGGGCAGTGATGGGAGATATGGTTACCTAGCAACAGGTTGTCAGCTCCTGTGGACTACCCGTGGAACCCAGGCTTTGCTCTCTGACCCCTGTCCCCGGTGACCCTACTCTTGCGGGCCCCGCCCCTTCCCCAGCTCTGGGCTCAGCAACTCTGGGAAGAGGGCAGGCCTGATTAGAGGCTGGTTGCCAAGGAGGCCAAGGCCTGGGGGCAGCGTCTAGGTGTCCCTGGCTGAGACTGGGCTATTGGCAGAGGAGAGGTATCTTGCAGGCTCCTGGAGTCTCCCTCCCAACTGGGGTGCGGCTCGGACGGATGGCCAAGGAGAAAAGGAGCGTAGCATTGGCTTGGCAAGGGCGGGCGCGGAAAGGTGGTGGAGGCCTGACGTGGGGGCCTCGTGGGAAGGAAGGCACAGGGGCAGGGCCACTCATGGCACACGACTCGGGGTCCCCGCGAGCGCCTGAGGTTCGCAGAAAATTAGAATAGGAAGAAATGCCAAACACAGCAACAGAAATGTCCCTTATTTAAAACGTTCGCTTTGTGATGGCGGCAGGCACAGGCTGAAAGCCACTTGGCCTCGGGGCCGACCTGCGCATTTGAGACGTGGGTGGGAGGCAGACGCTCCGGGGTCCCCTGCGCTCCGGGCAAGGCCCTGGCGGCGCCCTGGAGCTCACAGGCTCCCTCTGCTCTCTCTTCCTCCCTTGGCGCCGGGGGCGGAAGCCGGCGCGAGCTGGGGTGGGTGCGGGTGGGTGGGGGTCCCCGACCCGGGCCGTGCCCTGAGAACAGGGAGCCCACCCCGCTGCATTGCTGGTCGTTGGGCGCCCCCTGCTGGCTGCCCCTCAGCCTGGGACCCGGAGCCGCGGTGGGGAGCGCTGCCCACTCGCGTCCACCTCCCGGCTTCCCCTGAGCCTCTCTTCTCCTGCCAGCAGCGCACGTCTGTCATTTCCAGTCAGCAGAGAGGACTCAGCAGAAGCAAAGGGACAGCTCCCGCCCCACCCAGGACACCACCCCAACACCCAACCCCCTAAACCAGAGATGACTGCCCACTGGAGAAACAGTCCCAGTAGGGCGACAATAAGAACACCAATAACGACTCTAAGCTCCTCCAAGGTTGTTTTTCTCTCCTTGCATATCCTGAGCGCCTGGCACAGTCAACGTCGGGTTTCCCTCCCATTTCCTCGACGTTGGAGAGCTGTGTGACGCCAGCCCCTGAGGAGGAGGCCATCCGTGTCTGGAATCATCTGTGCAATCAGGTGGTCCAGGGCCAGGTTGGTCCCTACAGGTAGCTGTTAAGACATTCTCCTCTCTTACGGGTAAAGCCCTTCTTTTCTGGAAGCTCTTTCTGCAGCCTAACGTGAGAAACGTGAGAAACGTGATCCCTGGTCCACCACCATCCTCTTGGGTCCTACTGCTCACCTAGTGGCTGTGAAACAAGATGCAGGGCTGACTCGGTCTGCGGCTCTCCCCAATCTGGGTGAGCCCTGATTTCTTTAAAAACCGCTCCCAGCACCTACTCCACCCACTCCTTGCCCTTTTCTATCTTGATATTTGCCTTTGAGGCAAAATCTCCTAATGCATTTAGGTCGTTAAAAACCAGTAGGCATAGTTCACAGTTCTGTCCTGGCCTATCCTCCCTCTGAGACAGATATCTGCTTAAAAGGGGGGAAGAATATTAGGAGAAAAAAAATTATAATTAATATCTCAAAAATATTATCCTGGCATATGGACCAGCATAGGGCTAGGTATGCAAGAGAGACAAATTTGTTGACTATCATGAGAGTATTGGATGTGAGGAAATCAGTTTTTGTCTATATCATCTTCCATCTCCTATGTCTTATATTCCATATCAGTGTAATTATGCAGATAAATTTATGTTAAATATGTATCAAAATGGATGTTACTGAAAACTCTTTGTATTGGTCAAACATTTTGATGTTAGTTGCTGTAACAAAGAGCTGCAAGTCTCAAGGACTTAACAAGGTCCAGTGTGGATTTTCCTAGAGGGTCAGCTGTCCTGGGAGATTCACTTTCAAGCAGTGATCAGGGATCTAAGACCCTTTTATCTTGAAGCTCCAGTCCACCATATTTGCTGTAAGTTTGACTGTGGAAGGGGAAAAGAAAGAAAACATAAACAAAACAAAACAAACAATACTTCCACTCTTAATAAAGTCATCATCCCTTCCACTCTTTGACTTCTGTTGGGACCTGGTCATGTGGCTACTTACATTGCAGAGGGCTGGAAATATGGTTTAGCTGGGCTCCCAGGGAGAAGAAACTATTTTGAGGATCAGATCAGTTTCTGCAGTACTCCTTTTGAGATGTAAAAGAATGTTTGAAAGTAAGCTGAAATCAAAACTTCATAAAGAAATGAATTGTAGACAAAGAAAAAAAATCCAGGCCAATCACTATCTTAATAGAAACATCAAATTTAATTTAGGGCAATGTTAAGAGGATATTTATCAGGACCACAAGTACAAAAGGGCTAAATATTGGGACATCTATGAAAGAAATTAATCATGACAGAAGATTCAGCATCATTGCGACAGATTCCAACAAGGCATTCAAAAAGTCAACATCCATCCTGACTTTTTAAAAACTGAACTGTTAGTATACAAAGGCACTTCATCGTATGAGAAAAATATCTGAACCTGACAGATAACATTAACATTTAACCTAAAGATATCCATGTTAAAGTTAGCTTTCTCCTGTCACTACAGTTATTTAACATTTAGATGCTCCAGCTATTACAAAAAGACAAGGAAATTAAGTTTTTCCTTTTTTACATAATGGCAGATGCTGCGATGATGTACTGTGAAAATCCAAGAGAATGATTAATTAATGAAAACCGACGAGAATGTAGTGTAATACTGTGCAATTTGTAAGAGGAATGAAGCTGATTTATGTGCATGGACATGAGGAAATATCTATGGTAAATTATCAAGTGACAAAAGCAAGATGCAGAGCTAGTTAGTGTGATCTTGTTAGTCTAGTTAGTACAGTTAAGTGTAGAAAAAGCTCTAGGATCTTACTGTACCTATGAGGGCGGGAATGGTGTGGAGTGAGGGAGGTTGTTTTCACTTTTTACTCTATATTCCTACATATTTTTTAACATGACCATATATTACTTTTGTATTAAATAATTTTTATTTAAAGATATTAATTTGTATTGGCAGAAACAAACAGAAATTCTTAGAAATAAATTTAACAAGAAATATGCAGTACTTTCAAAAAAAAACTTAGGGCCAGCCATAGTGGCTCACGCCTATAATCCCATCACTCTAGGAGGCAGAGGCGGGTGGATTGATTGAACTCCCAAGTTCAAGACGAGCCTGAGCAGAAGCAAGACCCTGTCTCTAAAAAAGAAAATAGCTGGGCATTGTGCCAGGCACCTGTAGTCCCAGCTACTTGGGAAGTGGAGGCAAGAGAATTGCTTAAGCCCAAGAGTTTGAGGTTGCTGTGAGCTATGACACCATGGTACTCTACTAAGGACAACAAAATGAGACTCTGTCTCAAAAAAAAAAACTTAAAAATTTTAACTGAGGGATATAAAAAAGGAATAGAGACTTACAAAATTTCTGAATGATGACTCATATATTATGAAGATATAAATTCTATCCATTAAATTCACATTTAGGAATTTAATGTGATTGCGTCAAAATCCCAGAGAGATTCCACAGAGCTTCCCCTCCCCAGGAACTGACAAAGTCATGCCATAGTTCGTTTGGAGAAATTAGAGTACTTAAGGAATTATCCAATAAGAAGAATGAGAGGAAATGTCTGGGCCTCAACGCTAAAATGTGTTCTGAACATGAAAATGTTAAAACAACACATTGTCAGTGTCATTCCAGGCATATACAACACAAATATTCTATGGGTTTGGGCAGGTAACTTGGTCTAGAACAGGTCTGAGTCTGTAAATTGCCAAAAATATATACAATTTTGAAAAACACCTCTGGCCAAAAACAAAACACACATCTAGAGGCCTGATTGGGTTCACAGCACACCAGTTTGTAACCCTTGATACCATGAAACAGAATAGAAAACCCAGAAGCAGACCCAAGTTTATATAGGAAAGCATTGGCCAGGAGAGAAATTGTAGATTATTTGACGAATGGGGCCTTTAGGGTCGTGAGAGTGGTGCCCTTATGACAGGGTTGTGCTCTTACAAGAAGACACAGGAGAAGAGAGCTTGTTTCTTTCTGCTCTCTGCCATGTGAGATTACAATGAAAAGACAGCCACCTGCAAACTATGAAGCAGGCCCTCACCAGACCACGGATCTGCCAGCCCCTTGATCTTGGGCTTCTCAGCCTCCAGGACTGGGAGAAATAAACCCAGTCTGTGGTGATTTGTTATCGCAGCCCAGATTGACTAAGACACTCACCAGCACCATAGACACATTCTCCTAGATTATTGCTAGTCTGATGGGTGAAGTTATACATCTCCATATAGCCATGTCTACTGTGTATCTCCTATTCATGTTTGATGCATATTTTTAAAAAGTGAGTTGTTTGGCAATTGATTTGTGTGCTCTGGTTAGTCATCCTACATTTTTGTTAACTCACTTCTAGTCATTGTGACACTTTGAGTGGGTTGGTTGGTTGGACCATCATTGGATACAGCAAGGAACAGGGAAGGCAACCAAGGTAGCAACCAAGGGCAAGCTGACTGATGGCTACTGAGCCAAGCTGAGTCAGCAAATCACTAGAAAGATGAGCTTTGCCTTTTGTTAGTCCTAGGATTCTCTAAAAGCAGACATGGCATTAAGCAGAAGAGGTGGGGAAACCTCTGCTCTGTTTACCCTGTAACCATGTCACTGGGAGATAGAGACAGTGGGACCTGTAGTCCCCAGGAAGGGGTAGAGCTCTCAGGCTCAGCACAGACCATTGTTAACAACCTGTGTGAGTTCATTCTTTGACTTTGCACTAGCACTTCCCCAAATGCCTCCCAGAACTCTTTTGCATGTGGTTTAAAGTGTCAGTGACACGAGGAGGCAAGAAGGCGTCAGTTTGTAATGATACTTGCAGAATTCCATTTGCTTAAAGAAAAGCCATGTTCTTGGTGCGGCCGCTGTTGGGGTCACATCAACACTCTGCAGCCGCCTCCTTACCTTGTGTCTCCCAGGGTCTCCTCAGAGTTCATGGACTTCAGTCGTTTGATTTCTACTAACTAAACCTCATATACTTCCCTCTCACTTATGATCAATATTACCCAAAGTGTACACGCCAATATTTTCTCTCAAACTACTCTTTGTCTTTTAATTTTGGCCATGGTGTCTTTTATCACAGAAATTTAAAATATTTATCTAGCCAAATCTGTCGATCATTTCTTTTGATTTTTCTGAGTTTTGTTTTCTTATGAAAGTCTTCCACACTCAAAATTATGAATACATTCTAACCCTTTTCCTTTAGAATTCTGTTTTAAGGCTTGGCGCCTGTGGCTCAAGTGGCTAAGGCACCAGCCACGTACACCTAAGGTGGCGGGTTCGAATCCAACCCAGGCTCACCAAACAACGACAGCTGCAACCAACCAAAAAATAGCCAGGTGTTGTGGCGGGCACCTGTGGTCCCAACTACTTGGGAGGCTGAGACAGGAGACTTGC
>NW_003852441.1:10467209-10478581 GCF_000181295.1 Otolemur garnettii | reverse complement strand
CTTGGGTGTACGTGGCTGGCGCCTTAGCCACTTGAGCCACAGGCGCCGAGCCGGGACTGGCTTCTTTCACTTAGCATGACACCCTCACGGTTTCTCCGTGTGGCAGTGTGCGTATCTCATTGTAACACGTCTTCGTTACCCACTGATGGACATTTGGGTCGCTTCCACTTTTTGGCTGTTATGAATAATGCTACTATGAACATGGGTGTTCAAGTATCTCTTTGGGACCCTGCTTCAGTATTTTGCACATATCGGATATATGTGGAATTGTTGGATCATACGGTAGTTCTATTTTTAAATTTTTGAAGAACTGCCATACTGTTTCCCACAGCAGCTGCACCATTTTACATTCCCACCAACAGGGCACAGGGGTTCCAATTTCTCCACAGTCTCACCAACAGTTGTTATTTCTGTTTTTCTTTTTAATAGTGGCCATCCCGATGGATGTCTGGTGATATCTCATTATGAAATTATATTACTATTGAATTACAAAGGTAGTAAGTGACTACATTCCTATTATACACAATCTAAACAGCTTAGAAACATATGGAGCCCACTTTCTCCCCCACCTAATCCCATTTCCCAGAAATGACCGTGCATTCAACAATACTTAACATTGTGTGTTGTGATGGGCTAGTATCTGGGATGGACCTGGCCTGCTTCAGGGCTGGGGATAGAGCAGTGAGCAACACCAAGTCTCCACAGCTGTGGCATCTAGGGCTGGGGGTGGGGCAGTTTGGAAAGTTGGGCCACAGGAGCCAGTTGCTTGGTGCCCACAGACACAGACGGTCCCATAAAACTTTCCTTCTGCTTTCTGATCCTCCAGGTCCGTTGGCACAGGGCCTAGGGCCTAGCAGATTTTTAGGAGCCTGTAACAGTATTTGAAGCCTGAAAATAACTCTGGCTCTAAAATGCAAAAATGAAACCACAAAATAGAGAATAAATGTTTAATTAAATGTGTACAAATATAACATGCCAGCTTCACGAATTAACTTTAGCATTCATACAGCATTTCACACATTTGAAAGTCATCTGTGGATTTAATTTCCTCACTTCTTAAGAATTCCCAATTATGCACAGATTTTTGGAGGAAAAAAGCAAAGCAAATTGTGAATTAAATGAGTTACTCAGATAAATAATTTTGAAAGCGAAATTATAAAAATCTTTTCCCTTTTTTCCTCCCAAATTATTTGTACTGTTGACAGGAGTGCATTTTAATCTGTTTGCTATGGCAGCTTTTAGGGTTCACCGTGGGGCTGGGTTGTCTAAAGACAGACGGGGGGGGGTTCACTACTAGAATTGTGCAAGGTCAGTGGCCCCCTTAAACTCGGCTCTCTCTTCATGGAATGATTCTATTATTCTGTTTTGGCAGTTTGCTGAGGCTAAGGATGAAAGGACCCCACAGAGGCGGTTTGAAGGGCCACAGAAAGGGAAGGATAAGGAAGAAGCTTGTTGTAGTCAGCTCACTGGCTAGTTGTGGGCTCCCCCTGGTCTTGGAACCTGTCCTTAAACCTCAGCCTTGTCCCTGAAATGTTAAGTGGCTCCCTGCTCTGTTGTGATGCCTGATTTCCCAATGCTGGCATTTCTGAGAAGAGAACTCCCAGTGGCCCAGACTAACAGCTCTGCTGAAATAATCCCTTTCTTTCTGGCCCTGGATGTTCTGGGAGTATGGCTTTGTCCCTGCAGCAGGGAACGGGCTGATGCTTAATGTCCACTTCCAGAGGCGACTGCCAGCAACTTCCTCATGCAGGAAAGCGCTAAGTGGGCAAGAGGAGGCGCCTTATGCTCCCATCCACGCCATTCCAGCCATTCACTACTCTCCTGGCCTGGACCCCGCCAGTGAGGCCCTCTCTTTACCTCAGGTATTTCAACACTCATACTTCTCAGTCTTCAAACATCAAGTCTGATTTTTAAAAAGAAAACACTGCCCCTAAATACACACATTGTGGAAGTATAAAGAAATCCTGGAATTCAGGATAATGCTGATGGTGGAGGGAGGGACATAGGTCTGGGGAGGGTTACTATCTATTGGGAGTGATATTATAATCTAATATTTTATTTAGATTGGGCTCGGCGGACACAGTGCTCATTATATTACTCTGTGTACATTTTGGTATGTCTGAAATATTTAATAATAAATTGAAAAGAAAATATCACATTTGCTCCTGCAGTGGTTAATCGTTTTTGTTATTCTCAATACTTGCCGATTCTCCGGGAAACCTCCTTTCAATAAGTAGTTCCCTTTCTCTGTCAGCCTCTACCAATAGCCTCCTCTCCCTCATTCTCTGAAACTTGATTGACGTTCCACCCTCTAAACTTGACATCCATTCTTGCTAATAACTCTCTCGTTGGGTATTCCCCTCATGCCTCTTCATCTCCTTGGAAACTGTGTAGTCTTAAAATACCTCAATGTCCCTCACCTGCCACCTCTTCACTTACCACACAGAATCGCAGAATTTTATAGATAGAAACACCTGAGAGCATCTAGTCCAAAACTCTCCTTGCTGTGTATAGAAGAAAGAGGAGGGAGAAAAAGGAGGTTTGAAGATTAAACTTCATCTTCGCGGGGATTTGAAATGAGGCTAACTGTAGGTTTCCCATCAGATCACAGACCAGGAAGGGCTCTTGTCTCCTGTCCTGGAGACGCTGGAGAGGAGGGAAGGAAGGAGAGGGGTACCAGAACCGAACACAAAATGAGGAGGGAATCCCAGGGAGGCAGAAAGTTGTTAGATGAGAGAGAGAGAGAGAGAGAGAGAGAAAGAGGTCTACAGCAGGAGAGGAACAGGGGCTGTGAAAGGATGTCAGACCGTGTCATTTCTCTCTTCAGTGTCTTGGCAAGACCTCTGCATGCCCTATTGACACTGTATGAAAAAACGCCAAGAGCATCAGCCCAGTGCAACTTCATGCCACCCCAGAGCAGCAAGGTGAGAGGGGACCAGCATCAGAGTAGATACAAGGGCACTCAGGTGGGACAAACCTGTGTGTTCCCTAGTCCATGGGTGCTATAGACTGAACTGTGCCCCCTCCCCACAATGCATATGTTGAAGACATAACCCCCAATGTGATGTATTGGAGAGAGGGTGTTTAGGAGATGATAAGGTCAAATGAGATCATAAAGGTGGGGCCCTGATTCTGTTATTAAAATAAGTCAAAACCCCCCAATAAATGTTGGCATGGCTACAGTAAAAAGGGAACATTTATACATTATTGATGGGAATGTAAATTAGTACAACATCTATGGGAAAAAGTATGGACATTCCTCAAAGAACTAAAATCAGACTTACTATTAGACCCAGCAATCCCACTACTGGATGTAGCCGAGCCACATTAAAGGCTGCCATAACTTTGCTCTTGATTGAAACTGTCTCAAGGTCTGCAGGAAGGGACATTCCTTTGAAGACCCTCTGGAGATATTAGAAAAACTAATCTAGTGGGAGGCAGGCACTGAAAACGGAACATGCTGTGGTCAGGAATTTCCTGGCAGAGACCTGAGTAGGTAAATCAAGATAAGGTTATTGTGCTGCTAAGTTAAAGATCCCATCTGTCTTTTACAGATGAATACTTTGTCCTTTAAAGCAAAAAGAGATAAATAAGACTCCTGACTTTCCTGTAACTTTATTGTATTGTTCCCCCACCACCACCAAGCCTCAAGCTGTCTCCCTGGGTAGAGTGCGGTGGCATCACAGCTCACAGCAACCTCCAACTCCTGGGCTCAAGCGAGTCTCCTGCCTCCGCCTCCCAAGTAGCTGGGACTCCGGGCCCCTGCCACAACACCTGGCTATTTTTTGGTTGCAGCCGTCATTGTTGTTTTGGCGGCCCGGGCTGGATAGAACCCGCCACCTTAGGTGTATGTGGCTGGCGCCTTAGCCACTTGAGCCACGGGTGCCAAGCCAACTTTACTGTATTGTAAATTTAAGATTATTGTTAGGGTATATAAGTTAGTAAGAAATAAACTAGAATCCCTGCATGCCAGAGAGAGCTACAGCTCTCCTCCTCTTCCAAGACATTCTGATTGCTGGTTTACCGCTTCGACTTCGGCCCGATCAAATCACGCAACAACTGGATATCTACCCAAAATAAAAGCTGTTTTATTAAAAAAGACACCCGTACTTGAATATTTATGGCAGCACAATTCTCAGTTGCAAAGGTATGAATCAACCTATGTGCTCATCAACTGATGAGTGGATAAAGAAAATGTGGTGTGTACCAGTCGAACCTGTACAGATGTCCACCTCCCTCCATTGACCCAGTTCTTAAGTTGCCCTAATTTTCATAGACCAGACATGCGCCACACGTACTTATCAGTACAGTAGGCCTAATTCCTTATGTTGACTGCCTCCATATGCTGACCAGTTTGTTTCAGTCCCTTGGGTCATCAACTTACAGAGGTTCTACTATACACATATATACCATGAAGTGCTACTCAGCCATAAAAAAGAATAAAATGATGGAACTGGAGACCATCGAAGTACAAAGAACAAAGAACAAAGTATCTCAGGAACGGAAAAACAAACAGCACAGGTGCTCATTTGTAAGTGGGTGCTAAACAGGCATATACAGTGATCAAGTGGTATAATGGACATTAAAAGTTAAGAAGGGGGAGGACAAGAAGGGGGTAAGAGACAAAACCCTAACTAACAGGTATCACGTACACTATTCTGGTGATGAGTACATTGAACGCCCTGACTTCAGCATTATATAATTTGTCCACGTAACAAAAACACTTGTACCCCAAAACTCTACTTAAATAAAAAAGGAGGAAAAACAAGAACCCTGAAAATCTCCCTTCCTCATTAAAAACTTCCATAGGTACTGCAGATGCCTGGGGGGTAAAGGAAGTAAGTGCCTAAATTTAGGCCTGAGAGGTGATATCATCCCTCATCTTGGGTTACAGGGTCTACCTTCCCCCTTCACTCATATATTTCTCTTTAAGGAATTTTTGCTCATTTTGAGTACATACTATGTACACCCCTCCCTTCTCTCTCCTCAACACAGTAATTGCATGGGCTTGCCTCTTCTACCCCCACATTGTCCCAAAATACCACAAAGCAATCTGAGCGTGTCTTCGTTTCTCAGGCATTATTCCTTCACCTGCCCCAGCCCACCTACCCCACTCCGAAAGAACAAGGCAAAACAAATTTCACTATCCCCTATTAAAAGAATCCATTGTCTCAGGGTTTATGATCTTTAAAATGAAGAGGATTTTCAATGACTCCATAGTTATCTTTCCAAGTTGAAAAAAAATTATTTCTTAACAAAAAGCTATGGGGTCTAAAACCCTATCTTGTCATATTTACCCCTAGATTACCCTTTAAAATCTTCTTCTTCCTCTTCTTCTTCTTCCTCTTCCTCCTCTTCCTCTTCCTCTTCCTCTTCCCCTTCTCCTTCTCCTTCTTCTCCTTCTCCTTCTTCTCCTTCTTCTCCTTCTCCTTCTTCTCCTTCTTCTCCTTCTTCTCCTTCTCCTTCTTCTCCTTCTTCTCCTTCTTCTCCTTCTCCTCCTTCTCCTCCTTCTCCTTCTCCTTCTTCTCCTTCTCCTCCTTCTCCTTCTCCTTCTTCTCCTTCTCCTTCTTCTCCTTCTCCTTCTTCTCCTTCTTCTCCTTCTTCTCCTTCTCCTTCTTCTCCTTCCTCTTCTTCCTCTTCTTCCTCTTCCTCTTCTTTTTGTTATAAGAAGGCAAAAGAACTATAGCCCAGGATGAAGGAGAGAAATGGAGTGGGAAGGGAGTGGAGGGGGAAAGTTTGATAGAGGGAGAGCAAAAGGCGAGATCACACCTATGGAGCATATTGCAAGAGTACAAGTCAAATCTGTCAAGTGCAGAACATAAATGTCTTAACACAATAATCAGGTAAATGAGGCAAAAGCTATGTTGATTGGTTTGATGTAAGCACGTCAGATTGTATAAAAAAATCAACACATTGTACCCCACATATGCATAAATGTATTCATGATCTATGTGTATATGACTTAATAAAATAATGAAAAAAAAGAAGGCGAAAGGAATTGGCATTAGTTAATTTATAGATAAAACTAACAAATATGAAGAAAAGCAGACATTACAAAGCTTGTCTGTTAGTGTTCTCTGTGCACACACACAGGGGTAAGGCCACAGCAAGAAGGGGGCTGTCTGCAAGCCAAGGCAGGGAGCCCTCATCAGATGCCAATCCTGCTGGCAACTTGATCTTGGATTTCCCAGCCTTCAGAGCTGTGAGAAAATAAACTTGTTATTTAAGCCACCCAGTTGGTGTAGAATTTTACTATAGCAGCCCAAGAAGATGACTATGGGAAGTTGCAACAATATTGTTCTTAAAAAAGAATGATGTCTGAGGAGGTTCAGGAAGATTTACTGCATAAAAAAGTATTGCCTGGTTGGGGGAGGCAAAAGGAAAGTGAGTGCTTGCAGTCTGTGTCACCTGCATCATCTCACTGCACCCAGAGAGAGGCTCTCTCACTGGACAAAGTATACATTGGCCGCCATGATCATTGGCGGTCCCTGGGACACATGAACTTATAAGAAAAATAATGGGATGTCCAAGGAGGGTAAGTGTCATAAAAGAAAGATGACAGGGCCAAGCTCCATGGCTTACACCTGTAATCCTAGCACTCTGGGAGGCCAAGACAGGTGGATTGCTTGAGCTCCGGAGTTTGAGACCAGCTTGAGCAAGAGTAAGACCCTCTCTCTAAAAATAGCTGGGGGCTATGGCAGGTACCTGTAGTTTCAGCTACTTGGGAGGCTGAGCCACGAGAGTGGACCCAAGAGTCTGAGGTTGCTGTGAACTATGACGCCACACACTACCAAGGGCAACTGAGTGAGACTCTATCTCAAAAAAAAAAAAAAAAAAAAAAAAATTGGATAGACATCCCAAATACGAAAGCCAAATGAAATAAAGAACTCAATGCTACCCTGAGAAGAACAATCAATGAGTGGAAGACTACATTTGACAACTATCCCAGAAAGCAGCAGAAAGAGATAGACAATAAAAACTAGGACACTGAGGACTGAAGTAAAAATGTAAAATTTAAATAGTAAGAGGACTCTCATAAGAAGAACATAAAGGGGACAGAAACATTTGAATAAAAAATGACCAAGAATTTCCAAAAGTCACCTCAAATTGACCCCAAAAATCTTAAATCCCAGGAAAAACAAAACAAAACCCCCCTTAGCACCCAGAAACAGTACAGTGACTTCTAAGAATATCAAAGATGAATAGAAAATGATTTTTAATTTAATTTTTAATTTTGAACAGATAATTCATTAAAAATTTAATTTTTAATTTTGAACAGATAATTCATTCTCTTAGTTCCAAAAATTAAAAAAAGGAGAGTTTATAGTAAAAATATGATTTTCATTTCTTTTTTTACACACTAATTCCCACCCTTTCCCCAAAGTTAGCCACTTTTAATTACTTTTTGCATATTTTCCAGAGTTTCCTTATGCAAATATGAGGACACATAAATACTTTCTTACTTTTCTTCCTTTCTATACAAAAGATAGTATATAAACAATGATATAATCCCCAGCCCAGGCCCGCCAAACAACAATGATGGCTGCAACCAAAAAATGGCTGGGTGTTGTGGCAGGCGCCTGTAGTCCCAGCTACTTGGGAGGCTGAGGCAGGAGACTCGCTTGAGCCCAGGAGTTGGAGGTTGCTGTGAGCTGTGATGCCATGGCACTCTACCCAGGGGGATAACTTGAGGCTCCGTCTAAAAAAACAAAAACAAAAACAATGATATATATAGGCTCTTTGGCTGTAGCACAGTGGTTAAGGTGTCAGGCACATGCACTGAGGCTGGTTCGAACCCAGCCCAGGACAGCTAAACAACAATGACAACTGCAACAAAAAAATAGCTGGGCATTGTTGCGGCTCGGGAGGCTACTTGGGAGGCTAAGGCAAGAGAATTGCTTGAGCCCAAGAGTTTGAGATTGCCGTGAGCTGTGATGCCATAGCACTCTAGTTAGGGTGACAAAGTGAGACTCTATATCAAAAATATATATATATGTGTGTGTGTGTGTGTATCATTGTTTTTTTTGTGTGTGTGTGGCTGAGACTACAGGCACCTACCACAACCCTGGATATTTTTGGAGACAAGGTCTCGCTCCCACTCAGGCTGGTCTCGAACCTGTGAGCTCAGGCTATACCCCTGACTCGGCCTCCCTAATGGTAGGATTACAGGCGAGAGCCACGTGCCCAGCCTTATATTTTTATTACTTTTTAAACCTCCGCATCAATATACAAAAAGAAGAATTCAATTGCATACTGTTGCATTTTGTGGATGTACCATATCTTATTTAACTGCTTTCTTATTGATGGACATTATGGCTGTTTCCATTATTTTGTAATAAATAACCCTGTATAAATATTATTTCACATATAGGTGGGTATATCTGCAGAATACATCCTAAGGAGTAGGATTACTCATTCAATCCATTTGTATTTCTTTTTATATGAACTGCCTGTGATAGCCTTTGCCCATTAGTCTACTGAGTTTATTTATAAATCTGTAAGTCTTTTCCTTATAGGTTGGTAGGCGATTTGCAGGGGAAATAGTCTGTAGTGTAAGAAATGAGTTCATTTTCTCCAGTTAATGTTTGATCTTTTTACTTCTGGTGAGCTTTTTCAGGGGTGAAACATTTTATATTTACATATTCAAATGCATTAATATTTTATGGTTTCTGAATTTTGAGTCAGAGACGCTTTCTCTATTACAAAGCTATTAAAGAACTAATCTGTTTTCCTCAAATACTTTCATGCTTTCAAATGCTTTTAAGGTTTTATTTTTTACATTTTTTGAGCCAATTGGAATTTATCTTAGAATATGGCATGAGGTAGGGATTCAACATTTCCCCCCATCTGATGGCTGCCCAGCTTTCTTCAAATTATTTAATGACTAGTGCTCCAAGGAAATTTTCTGTTCAGTTGGTCTGTTTATTCATATGCCTTTATATAATAAGGTTTTACATGTGTTTTTACATCTTTTAAGGCTAGTTCTATGAATTGTGCTTCTTTTTCAATTTTCATAGCTATTTATTTTCCCATATAATCTTTAGAATCAGCTTTTCTAGTTCCAAACAAAGAAATCAACTAAACAATAGCAGCAACAAATTACAGTTGATATTTTTAATGGGATTACATTAAATGTCTGAACTTAATGTAGAGAAAATCGACATTTTTGTGATGCTAGATCACCTATCAAAAAATATGGTAAGCATTTCCATTTGTTTCAGTCTTATTTTTTATCCTTCAACAGTTTCTTTATATAGGTCTTACCCATTTTTTGTTAAGTTTGTTCCCCAGTATGCTCTGTTTTGTTTGTTGTTTGTTTGTTTGTTTTTGAGACAGAGTCTAACTCTGTTGCCCAGAGTCCCATGGCATCAGCCTAGCTCTCAGCAACCTCAAAATCCTGGGCTCATGCGTTCCTCCTGCCTCAACCTCCCAAGGAGCTGGGACTGGACTACAGGGATGCCGCTACCAGACTCAGCTAACTTTTTCTGCTTTTACTAGACGTGGGGTCTCACTTTTGCTCAGGCTGGTCTTGAACTCTTGAGCTGCCTCAGCCTCCCAGAGTGCTAGGATCTTAGGCACGAGCCATTGTGCCCAGCCTATTTTGTTATTATTGAAAGAGAAAATTTTAAAAGCTTTTGGAGAATAAGAAACAATAACCATATTAACACTAGACATCTCAACATCAAGCAGAATTCAAGAAAACAATGGGGTAATATTTTCAAATGACTGAAGGACAAGAACTTTTCAAAACCTAGAATTTTGTGCTAATTCTAACTACTTTAAACGTGACCATGAATTAAAAGAATCTTCAGACACACAAACTTTCAAACGTTTACATCAAGACCTTCTTGGAAACTATTCAATGAATTATTTTCTTACTGGTTACTCTGGGGATTACATTTAGCATTTCAGTTTCAAAAAATCTAGTTTGGGGCTCAGCACCTGTAGCTCAGTGGCTAGGGCACCAGCCACATACACTGGGGCTGGCAGGTTCAAATCTGACCCAGCCTGCCAAACAGCAATAACAACAACAACAACAAAATAGCTGGGCATTGTGGCAGGTGCCTGTAGTCCCAGCTACTTGGGAGGCTGAGGCAAGAATAGCTTAAGCCCAAGAGTTTGAGGTTGCTGTGAGCTGTGACATCACAGCACTCTACCCAGGGTGACAGCTTGAGACTCTGTCTAGGAAAAAAAGAAAAAAAAATCTAGTTTGGATTAATACTAACTTAATTCCAATAGTCCACAAAACCTTTGCTTTCTCCAACTTCTTTGTGCTATTATTATGTGGTAGTATGCATGGGCCATACAAATTATACATTATAAGCTCATCTTTGCAGTTTTATAATTATTGCTTTATGTAGTTGATTTTAAATCAGATAGAAAAAGAGAAAAATTATGAATGAATTCAAGCTACTATCTGATATTGTTTCATTTCAACCTGAAAGACTCCCTTGAGCTTTTTTGCCCAGGTCTTTTGGTAATGAGTTCTCTCAGTTTTGTTTATCTGGAAATGTTAGCTCCTCCATTTTTGGAAGAGTTTTGCTGTATAGAGAATTCTTTATTTTTGAGAGAGAGAGTCTCACTATGTCACCCTTGATAGAGTGCTGTGGCATCACAGCTCTCAACAACCTCAAGCTCTCAACAATCTCAAGCAAGAGATTCTCTTGCCTCAGCCTCCCAAGTAGCTGGTATTACAGACAGCTGCCACAACACCCAGCTATTTTTTGGTCGTAGTTGTCACTGTTGTTTGGCAGGCCCAGGCTGGATTCAAACCTGCCAGCTCTTGTGTATGTGGCTGGTGCCTAGCCACTGAGCTACAGGCACCAAGCCCATATAGAGAATTCTTGATTGACAGTCTTACTCTTTCAACACATCAAGGATGTCATTCCACTGTCTTTCTCCCTCCGTGATTTCTGACGAGCAGTTAGCTTATCTTAACCTTATTGAGGATCCCTGGTACATAAGAAGTTGTTTTCCTCATGCTGTTCTCAAGATTTCCTCCTTGTCTGACTTTCATGAGTTTGACTATGATAGTTCTAGGTGTGGTTCTCTTTGAATTACTCTTGGGGAGTTTGTTAAGCTTCTTAGGATAGGTACATTAATGGTTTTCACTACATTGGGGAAGATTTTAGTCAGCATTTTTGAAATATTCTCTTTTCCCCCTTCTCTTTCTCTTCTTCTATTGCTTCTTGGCCTTTTGGCTAAGATCAAGAGTAGCATCTTTCTCTTTTTCTGAGACACCCATTATGTATATGTTGGTATGCATTATGGTAGCCCATAAGTCTCTGAGGCTCTATTTATTATTGGTTTTTTATTTTCTGCTGTGCACCTCAGAATGGATAATCTCTACTGAACCTTTTTTTTTTTTTTTT
>NW_003852441.1:10430081-10466259 GCF_000181295.1 Otolemur garnettii | reverse complement strand
CTTTTTTTATTGTTTTTTCTTATTACTTCTTATTTTTTTCGTTTTTGGCCAGGGCTGGATTTGAACCCACCACCTCCAGCATATGGGGAGGGCGCCCTACTCCTTTGAGCCACAGGCACCACCCTATTGCTGCTTTTTTTATTGTTTTTTCTTATTACTTCTTATTTGCTTAGTGCCTTTCCTGGATCTAATTCTGTAGATTCTACATACCCTGCAGAATTCAGGTCCTGAGTCTCTGTTAGCATTTTAAAGAAAGTTCTTTTTATTTTAAAATCTGGTTTCCTAGGGTTCATTCCTTGGTCAGTATAATTTAGTGGTCAGGCAATGATTGGTCTGAAGAGTTTCCTAAATGCCTTAACTGTATACCTTCTACCCTTTGCCAAGAGAATCTGTATCTGAAGGAAGTTTATAAGATAGCCTTGGCTTTCACTTTGCATAGGGACTAAGGTCAGCTATAGGTAAATGACTAGAGTCTTTTTCTTTCCAAGTTCTTTTCCCAACCATGCACATGAGTGTAGCCTTCTAGATCCCCAGGAATATGTTAGAGCTTTGAAAAGTTCTTTGTGGTTTTCTAGTTCTCAAGGACTTCCTTTTAAACTTTTATTACTGTTGGCTAGGCTCTAACCAAAATCACAGACTTAAGCAGTTGAGATACTGCCATCAGATTGCTTTTGTGTTTGGTAACGCCTGGGGCTAGTTTCTTTTTTTAAACCTCTGAAGCTGAGCTGTGAATCAAATAAAATAGGCACCACATCTTGAAAATGTAGATTTGGATTATTCAAGTATCTATATTGCTTATTTTTGGTCTCCTTTTTTTTGAGACAGAGTCTTCATGATTTATCATATTCTGAAGGTGCTGTGCTAGAATCTCCAAATATAATTGTTGATATATCAAGTTAATGTGGATCAGATGTTAACCATGTTCTAGGGGTGGGGCTTTTAATAGACCTCCCAAAGAGGTCAGTTCTCTCCATTGGCTTTAAGCTGGTTTTTTATGGCTACTGAGCCACCAAAGTGGGAAGGGAGATAGAAAGGGAATAACTCAAAGTTAGCATGCCACAGACACCACTGTCCTATTGAAGTTTGGTATTTTCTCTTGGATAGATAATTTTCAGTTTCTTCTGTGGCTTTGGTACATTTCCAGAGTTCTGAAATGGTTGATTTTGGCTATTTCGCCAGTATTTTTGTTCTTTTTATAGGGAAGTGGCTCACCAAAGTCCTCACTTCAATGTTCCAGAAGTCAGTCTCCCTTAAAAGCATTTTTAAAAAGGTATCCCGGTAAGGTACAAATTGAATCCAGGATGAAGCAATGAGGCATGCAAAGTCAAAGGGGAGAAATATATCTTGGAAAAGTGTATCGTTATCTAAATTAGCAGTGCCTCCCCATGCAAACATTTATAGATCATAGATAATTCAGAAATAAAGCATGAAACTAGAAGCGCAGCTGGGGAAGCGGAATGGGAAAGTGCTGACACGAGGAAAGACTGGAGGGTGACGGGAGCTTGCTAAGGAAACAAGTAGATGTCAGTTGAGCTTAAGAAGTTGAAAGGGCAACTCCTGCTCTCTGCTCTCCCCCTTTTTCATCTCTTCCCCCCACTCTCTTCCCTTTCTCTACTGTAAAATAAACTTATACTTTTACATCCTAAAAAAAAAAAAGTTGAAAGGGCAAGAATAAGTGAGGGTTAATGACATAAGTATAAACTGAATGTATTACATTATAAAAATTAAATTTGATATAGGCAATAGAAAGTCAAAAATGCAAACTTTTCCTGGAAGAACTTTTCTTCTTTTTGAGACAGAGCCTCAAGCTGTCCCCCTGGGTGGAGTGCCATGGCATCACAGCTCACAGCAACCTCCAACTCCTATGCAAGTCTCCTGCCTCAGCCTCCCAAGTAGCTGGGACCACAGGTGCCCGTCACAATGTCTTGCTATTTTTTGGTTGCAGCCGTCATTGTTTGGCGGGTCCAGGCTGGATTCAAACCTGTCACCTTAGGTGTATGTGGCTGGCGCCTTAGCCACTTGAGCCACAGTTGCTGAGCCTCCATAGAAGAACTTAATTTTGAATTATTTCAGAGAAAATGGGAAAGAGTATAAAGAAAGTACAGAAAACAGAGAATGCAAAGTGAGATATCAGAAATAAGTCCTAAAAAAAGCATTAGTTAATGTTCCAATTAAAATGGGAGAGCTTGATATATGCACAATTATATTTGAAGATTCTAGCATAACTCCTTTAGAATATGATAAATCAAGAAGGCCAAAAATAAGCAATATAATAATTGAATAATACAATTAATAATCTGAACAAAAATATGCACACAAAAACCCATCGTTATACCAAAAAGGAGACTTACACTAACTACAAAAAGAAAACACAAACAAAAAAGGATTACAAAGAATTATACTAGCCAATCATAATGAAATAAAGTTAGAATTCAATACAATGAGAGTATTTAAAAATCCTGCATTTCGGCTCGGCGCCTATAGCTCAACCGGCTAAGGCGCCAGCCACGTACACCTAAGGTGGCGGGTTCGAATCCCCAGCCCGGACCCGCCAAACAACAACGATGGCTGCAACCAAAAAATAGCCGGGCGTTGTGGCGGGCGCCTGTGGTCCCAGCTACTTGGGAGGCGGAGGCAGGAGACTCGCTTGAGCCCAGGAGTTGGAGGTTGCTGGGAGCTGTAATGCCATGGCACTCTGCCCAGGGGGACAGCTTGAGGCTCTGTCTCAAAAAAAAAAAAAAAAAAATCCTGCATTTCTAGGAAAAAATTAAAATAACCTTTGGGGTAAAGAGGAAATGACAAGGAAGACTGTGAAATACTTACAAATATAAATTACAATGTCAAATTTTGTACTAAATCATGTTAAAATTTGTACTGAAGAGAAATTGCATAAGAAAAATTAAAGTGTAAGACATTTATTAAGAAACAAGAAATACTGGGGCAGCGCCTGTGGCTCAGTGGGTAGGGTGACCCCCATACTGAGGGTGGCGGGTTCAAACCTGACCCTGCCAAACTGCACCAAAAAATAGCTGGGCATTGTGGCCCGCGCCTGTAGTCCCAGCTACTGTCACCTAAGCCCAGGAGTTGGAGGTTGCTGTGAGCTATGACGG
Organism: Otolemur garnettii; assembly: GCF_000181295.1. NCBI lineage: Eukaryota > Metazoa > Chordata > Mammalia > Primates > Galagidae > Otolemur > Otolemur garnettii. The sequence continues at coordinate 10,463,149 of NW_003852441.1, read as the reverse complement.
CACAGCATTCTACAGAGGGAGAGAGTAGACTCTGTCTCAAAAAAAAAAAAAAAGCTTTCATTTAGACAAAGCCAGTGCCAGATTTTTTCCTTCCTGGATATGTAGTCTTTTCCCTGGGTTAATGGCAACACAGATTTTGCTGTAACTTGCCAAAAACAACAACAATAACAACAAAAACCATAGGAAGAGACTGTTTGTTGATACCATCTGCTTCCAGAAAGGAAGAGATTGTAACGTGATGATGGCACAGGATCTTGGGATCTTTCTTGAAAGGAGCCCATAGGCGATGGGAGTCCCGTGAAGGCCCGGTGAGATCAGACTTACCTGTAAAGGTTTGTGAGGCTCTCTGCATGCACCCACGTACAAGTTGGGAAGACGCGGGTAAGCCACACTTGAAGGGATGGGGCTGAGAAGCAGGGGCTGAGGGTGTGAAATCGGTTTTATGATTGTGACTCTGACGTCAAGTGGTCCTTCATCAGCTCTGAGAAACTCAGAGAGGTATATACAACCATTTCTCCCGTTTCCTCACATTTACACTGACTTCCACCCTCTCTGATCAAGAGGCAAGAGGTTTTCGGGTGGCCTTGTTCTCATGAACAGCTACCCAAGGGTGCTCTGCCCCGGCAGGGTGGGAGTACTTAGGTTTCTTAACACCAATTCCACCCCAAGTTGTTGCTTTTCTCCAGGTCCCTATCCCGGACTGTCACAACACAAGATCTTCAGGTTTTTCTGTAGTTCCCGGCTCCAACAGCTAAAGGGCCTGGGGGCTGCATGTCTCGCCCTGAGCGGGAGCCTTGGGGCGGCCACAGGACCAGGTTTGCTCAAGGGAGAGGCACTACTTTTCCCCGCGTGTTTGGCGCCCCCTCGTGGAAAGCTTCCGAACCCCGGGTCGAATCCCTCCTGCCTTCAGTCCGGGTTTGCTTTCCCGAGCCCTCTGCAGGCCAGGGTTACAGCCTGCCACCCCCACTTGGAGGTCGAAAGTGGCTTTGCAAAGGGCAGAGGGGCTGCAAGAGTCCAAGGCTAACACCTATGGTGGGGGACTTGAGCAAAGCTGAAAGGAATGTTCACGTTGCAGGAAGGCATCTGCTGCGCTGAAGGTGCCTCCCTACCGGGACCTCCCCTTTCCACGGCTGCCCCCAACCCCCCACCCTCACTGGAGCGCCTGCTGACACATATTGCTCCTCTGGTTCATCTCCTTGCCCCAATCTTCTGAGGTTAAGTGGGTCAGCCAGCAGGGCTGGTGCGCTCAGCTCAACGTGGCCACTCTGCACACAGAACTTAAGTGCCGGGTTCAGGGGAAGGGGATGAAGGCTCATTGGCTGCCCCAGCATCCCTCGGGTTCCAGAATGCCGTGCTATTCTGCCCAGTGAGAGGGGCCGTGCAGAGTGACCTTGGCTCAAAGGACGTAATCTTATCAAAGTTGTGAGGCAGAAACTTAGAAGGTCATAGAGGGCAAGGCCCTCCTTTTCCAGACATGGGAGCGGAGAACCAGTGGAGTAAGCGGTTATATCTTAAGCTTTACTTCTTCTGTAGCAGAACCTACCTGTTTTAGGCTTTCTAAGGCTTTCTATTCTATAACAGAATATCTGAAACTGGGTAATTTATAAAGAAAAGTAATTTAGAAAGAAAAGAAATTCATTTCTTACACTTACAGAAGCTGAGAACCCTGAGCTCAAGGGGTCACATCTGCTGAGGGACTTTTTGCTGGTGGGGACTCTCTGCTGGGTCCTGAGGTAGCACAGAGCATCACATAGCAATGGGGCTGAGCATGCTAACATTCCAGCCCAGGTCTCTCTTCCTCTTCTTACAAAGCCATCAGTCCCAATTCTATGATAACCCATTAATCCATTAACCCATTAACCCATTAATCCACTCATGAGCTCAGAGCCTCATGACCCAATTACCTCTTCAAGGCCCCACCTCTCAACACTACCACATTAGGGATTGAATTTCAACATGATTTTTGGAGGGGAAAAATATTAAAATCACAGCAACACCTCGTCAGAAAGAACTTGAGTCCAGCGTAGCCTTATGTCTCCAAAGCCATTTCATTAATGAGTTAATGGCTCATTCATTATTTTCCAGACTTGAAAAAAGATAAAGGTTTCATAAACATGGCTGTGGAGAGGCCTCTGATATTAGTAATGTGTTCTGCTTTGCCCCACAACCACAAGCGTCACCAAATGGTGGTGCCTCTGGTCTCAGTGATAGTTAGAAACTATAGAGGGAAGCCAGCAGGATGAGGAGTTTTTGCTGTGTTGTCTGTAATTAGCATGATCTGTGCATTGCTTTCAGGTTTGGGATGGATGGTTTCATAGGCTCCTGGGCTCTGCCATTTCTTCAGACCTTCCCCCTCATCACCTGGTTTCAAAATTGCAGCATCAGGGGGTGGGGCAAGATGTCAGACCAGAAGGATTGTTCAGCTGAGCTCTTCCAGAAGACTGGGGCAAAAGAGAGAACCAGCCAAAGCTGGCATAGAGACCTTACGTGGAATTGTGACTCAGGCAGCACAGTGAGGAGGTGGTGAGCTGGATACAGGGTACGATCCTGAGCAGTGGACATTTGACAAATTAGGCAAGCAATTGCAACCCGCTGGGGCTGCCCTGCCTCTCCCCGCTCCCCAGCCACGGAGGTCCAGATCAGGAGGAAGCCCTTCTGGAGTTTGCAGTTTGGGGGGGAAGTTGCACATTGAGTGGAAAGCCTGGAAGAGTGGGCAGACTTGAACAGCATACAGCAACCAAATTTGAATACCAGTTGGAGTGGATTTGCCATAGGTTTAGTGGCTGGCAAGGCAGCCATACTGAGAAGGGCTCAGTGGCCAGAGTCTGCCATTATGGGAAAGTCATGAGACTGTCTTAGCAGGGCCTAAAGCACAACCATCTTAGCTCTGCCTGCTGGGATCAGAACTCCACTCTTGGGACAGGCGGAGGACCTCCTGCACCCCATGGGAACTGAAGTCAGGGGCACTGTGAGACCTGCCCCCGAAGGATTCTTAGGAGCATTGAGACCCCAACCTGGCAGGGTCTGAAGGCTGAGCAAACAATCAGGCGATCACTAAAAGCAACTAAGTTTGGAATAAGGACCATAGAGACTGCCGGCTGTGGTTAGGAGATTTCTGTCTCCTAAGAAAAACCACCATGCCATCTAGTGACCTATTTCAACACATTGTCATCAAGAGCAAGGACTCCTGTCTTTTTAGCCACGAGAAGAGTTTGGCTTTGCTCAGGCTGAGGCCACTTCAAGACCTAAGCTCTGAGACAAGGTAATCTGAAGCAAAGGAAGAAGAGAGAAGGAAAAAGAAAGACAAGTTGGTGAACAAGAATAAAGAATACATGAGGAGGAAGCACAAGAAAATTCAGGCAACATGAAAAACCAAAACAGAACAAACTCCCCCAAGGGACCATGTGGCAGCTACTGCAGAAGACAGCCCTGAACTCCTGGGCTCAAGGAATCCTCTTGCCTCAGCCTCCTGAGTAGCTGGCACTACAGGTGTTTATCACTGCATTTGGCTAATTATTGAATTTTTTTGTAGAGATGAGGTCTTGCTCAGGCTAGTCTTGAACTTCTGGCCTCAAGCAATCCTCTTGCATCAGCTTCCCAGAGTGCTGGGACTACAGGCGTGAGCACCACATCAGATTATTAAAAGGAACTATGTGCCCCAAAATGTTGTAAACCACTTTCCTATAACAGGGTATCAGGACTACTAGTTGACCAACTCCAGAGGAAATAAAAAAGTAGATCATCTGCCTTGATTCCATTTCCTGAGGTTTGTGGGTATGTGAAACTATCCAAGACACAGAGTCAACAAATCTTCCTGTTTTTATTTTTTTCCTTTAGAGCACTCTAGGAACAAAACCACTGTTCTGAATATTTACTATTCTTTTTAAATTTAATTTTATTTATTATTATTATTTTTTTAGAGATAGAGTTTCACTTTGTTGCCCTCGGTAGAGTGCTGTGGCATCACAGTTCACGACAACCTCCAACTCCTGGGCTTAGGCAATTCTCTTGCCTCAGCCTCCTGAGTAGCTAGGACTACTGGCGCCCACCACAATGCCTGGCTATTTTTTTATTTGTTGCAATTTGGCTGGGGCCGAGTTCGAACCCACCACTCTCGGTATATGGGGCCAGTGCCCTACCCACTGAGCTACAGGTGCCGTCCAGAATATTTACTATTCTTATAGGTAATATGCTCTTGTGCTCTTATGATTACCTGAGGTTGTTTTATTCTTGCTTATTTCTTTGCTGCTAATTAATTTTCAAAAGCACAGTACAATGGAAAGATACTCCATATCATTAGTTACAGAGAAATGTGAATTAAAACCACATGAGATACAGTCTTCTCTCTGTGTCCACAGGTTCCAGATCCACTGATTCAACCAACCTCAGATCAAAACAGTTGGTAAAAAAAAAATACAAATTTTCAAATATAGCCTAGTAGACGATCTAACGTGTGCCCACATAGCAGAAAAGCTCATTTCAATTCAAGTCAGGGGGATGGGTAATAAGGGAGGGGGAAAGGGGAGGGAGGAGGGTGCTCCCAATGAATGGGCATGGTGGGGGGGGTTTTGGCATACCTTTTGAGTATGGGACATAACCACAAGAGGGGACCTGGTTGTTTGTGCCCTCACATTAACCTGAAATTAAAAAAAAAAGAAAATATGGCTTAACAACTATTTACATAAAATTTGCATTGTATTAGGTATTACAAGTAATCTAGAGATGATTTAAAGTATACAGGACAATGTGCATAGGTGGTATGCAAATACTGTGCCTTTATACATAAGGGACTTGAGCATCCTCAAATATTGGGAGGTCTAGGGGGTGGTCATGGAAAATCATCCCCCTGAGATATTGAGGGATGATTGTGCTACTACATGCTTTTTAGAACAGCTAAAATTAAAAAGATTGATCGTAGAGAGCATTGGTGAGGCTGTGGAGAAACTGGAACTCTCATGCACTGCTGCGGGGAACTGCAACCACTGTGGAAAATGATTTAGCAGTTTCTTTAGAAGGTAAACATACACCTACCTTACGATGTGGTCATTTCGTGCCTTGATATTTACCCAAGAGAAAAGATAGCATATATTCATACAAAGATTTAACATGAATATTCATGGAAGTTTTATCTGGAATAGCCTAAACTGAAAATAATCCAAAGTTCACCAACTGGTGAATGGATAAACAAATCATGAGGGTGGCGTCTGTGGCTCAAAGGAGTAGGCCGCTGGCCCCATATACCAGAGGTGGCGGGTTCAAATCCAGCCCTGGCCAAAAACTGCAAAAAAAAAAAGAAAAAAAACTTGAGATATCCATACAATGGAATACTACTCAGTAATAAAAAGGAATGAACTGTTGATATACAAACAACATTGATTACTTTCTTTTTTTTTTTTTGAGACAGAGCCTCAAGCTGTCCCCCTGGGTAGAGTGCCGTGGCATTACAGCTCACAGCAACCTCCAACTCCTGGGCTCAAGCGAGTCTCCTGCCTCCGCCTCCCAAGTAGCTGGGACCACAGGCGCCCGCCACAACGCCTGGCTATTTTTTGGTTGCAGCTGTCATTGTTGTTTGGCGGGTCCGGGCTGGGGATTCGAACCCGCCACCTTAGGTGTACGTGGCTGGCGCCTTAGCCGGTTGAGCTATAGGCGCCGAGCCAACATTGATTACTTTCAAGGTAATTAATTACTCTGGGTAATAAAGAATTTGTCTGGTCTTTGTCCCTAGTATCTGGGAGATAGCCTCTAAATCTTTGGAATTTCCAAGCTATAAGGAATATATTTGTTATTTTTGGTGGGAGTGGCCCTCAGACCACACTTGAGTTTGTGCTAATGAGGTGACGTAGGATGACCCCTAGATAATGCCAATGGAATGACTCAGGATGGGGGCTGATTGTGCCAGAAAGATCAAACATATGATTAGAAGGCTGGGCTTTGAAGCTTTTGGTGTCAACCTGACTTCTAGGGAGAGAAAAGGAGGTGAAGACTGAGTTACAGGCCACGAGTCACACCCATGTAATTATAATGAAGCCCTAATAAAAACAAGGACAGTCCCCTTGGTTGGCAACATTCTGGTGATTGCCACACATCAGTTTACTGGAAGGGTGACTTGTCCTGCCTCTGCGGGGAGAGTGAATGGAGGCTTCATGTTTGAGACCCTTCCAGACCTTTCCCTGTGTGTCTCTTCTTTTGGCTGATTTTGATTTGTACTCATTGGCTATAATAAATAAGACTGTAATTATAATAGTTTCCTGAGTTCTGTGAGTCATTCTTGTGAGCTATTGAATGGGGCAGAGAAGTGGGAACTCTGAACTTGTGTCTGATATCAAAGTGAAGGCAGTTTTATGCCCTTAACCTAGCACCTAATGCTGGGTAGTTGATGTCAGACATCATTGCAATTATGATGAGTGAAAGAAGCCAGGTATAAAAGAGCACATACTACAGTCTTTAAAAATGCAAACTAACATACCGTAACAGAAAGCAGATCAGTGGTTGCCTAGGACAAGGGTAGAGGGATCTAGGGAGGAGGAGTTATAAAGGCAGGCAGAAATTTGGGGGGTGATGATCTGTGCACTATCTTGATTGTGGTGACAGTTTCACCACAGTTTCTGACATGCATATGTCACAACTTACCAGACTGTACAATTTAAATATATGTAGTTTGTTGTATGTCAACAATACATCAATAAGTTTTTGTTTTTAAATAAAGGCGGAGTACAGCCCTCATCTGTCACCCTGACCAGACCCTCCAGTGGTTTACCCAGAATCAAAGTGCTCCATGACCTGGCCCCAGGTTCTCTTTCCATCCTTGTATTTTAGCACTGTCCTCTCAAATCATTTGCTCCAGCCAAACTATGTTTCTTGCATTTCTCCAAATATTCTCCATGCTTTTCCAATCTCCATAGTTCTGCTTATGCTGTTTTAGAAGCCCTCTCTTGAGTTACCACCCTCTCTACCTGTTAAAATTTGATCTATCCTTGAAGGCTTAGAATTAATTAAATGTAAGCTCCATGAAATCTTCCTTGGGATCTTGAGTCAGAAATGATCTGTCCCTTTCTTCAACTCCAGTCGTGCTCTGTATGCAGCATTTGCCACACTGTCCTTGCCTCCTTACATGTGTACGTAGGTAAGCAAATCTTCTAGTTAGACAATTAGCATCTTGAGGGTGGGGGCTATGCATTTTATTCGTCCTTGAATTCCCCACATGGCAAGGCACACAAATCTTTACGAATGGAGGGTAGTCAAATCAAATACTAACTAAACAGCACAAACGTAAATTTCCCAGCATCTCATCCTTTCCACAAACTTAGAATCTGTATCCCTCCGTGTCCTTCTCTTTCTCTACCTCAACACGCTCTTTCTCCCTCTTCTTCACGTTTTCCTTAAGCCAATTCCTTTTGTTTATGTTAAGAGGCTGTGCATGTGTTCTAGTATTCTTGTATGTTCTGTCTACATAGTAAATACTACTATCCAGTAAATCTCAAGTGATAGCTACTTTCCATCTTAATATTTAATTTCCCCTCCTTTTCTTTTTTCCCAATTTCTTAGCTGTAGAGCACCATGATTAAAGTCTCAGGCTCAGGAGCCACCAGGCTGGATCTGAGTCCTGACTCTCCCACCTGCTAGCTGTGTGACTTCAAACAAGTTTCTTAGCCATCAGTTCTGCCATGTGTAAAACGGAGATGTTAATCGTGACTACATCCTATGATCACCTTGAGGATAAAGTGAGCTAGTATCTGTAAGGTGCTTAGAATGGTGCCGGGCCTGCAGTGACCACTCAATAGCTAGTATTTGTTCCACTGAACCATAGGAGCATTTGCAAAGGTGTGGTGGGATAGAGACGGCAAGGGGACTGAATGACTAGCCTTGGTTAACCACATCAGAATCATTTGGATGTTGCATTAAAAATACAGATTCTGGGCCCCATCTGCAAGATTCTGGTGGAATCCAAGAAACTTTTTTTGCGTATGCTCCCCAGATCAGGATGGATGGCCAGGCTGGGGAACTACTGACACACAAGTCAATGACCTACATTTGATGTAAGGAGATCAGAGCTCTGGTAGTGTTTTTGCCAGTAGCTTTTCTGAGACTCCATTTTCTCATTTTATAAAACGCAGATAAAAATTTGTGGGGGTCAAATCACTAAGGTCATTTCTGTGGGGAGGATGACTTAGTGGGGGTGAAAGGAACACAGGCTTTGGAATGAGTCATACCTGGCTGTGAATCCCACTGCTGATGCTGCCACAGACATACCTTGTGGCCAATTCTATGTCTAGCCCCATCTTCTTTCTACTACAACCCTGATTTTGCTTGGGGTATAACTGTTCCCAGCTAAAAATGCTTTGCCTTCCAGACTCCCTGGCAGTTAGGGATGACCATGTTGACACAATCCATTCAGAAGTCAGCTGAGGAGTTCTGGGAAGGACTTTATTTTCCTACTATAGGCACTGCTCCTGTTTCTCCTTTTGTCCTATTGTCTTTCCTTCCTGTCTGGAACATGGATCAAAGGTCTGGAGGTGCAGCAGCCATCTTGTTATTATGAGAGTGGTACCAATATGGGGGAAGGATCCTATAAGCTGAGTATAATGGAGTAAAGAGATGAAAAGATTCTAGGTCCTCAGGGGCACCACGGAGCAGCTGCACCATCTCTGGACTACCTCTTCATTGTCTTATGTGAGACAAAGGAATCTCTAATTGCTTAGGCAGAAGAAATTTTTTGTTGCTTATATGTACCCTAAAGTTTCCTATGGAAAATTAAAACAGAATGAAAATCCCAGACCCATTTCTGACCCAGTGGATATTCAGATATCTGGTTCCCCTTCTTCAGCTATGAGATATTTTTTGGATCTGTAGAACAAAGCTTCTTCTAAATTCAATATCCTATAATTAGCTGAGTATAAGGTAGAAGAATTGGACTCTTGGGGATTGACTTCTGGAATAAAGGGTGTCAGGGAGGAGTCCAGGGAGTCTGGGAAGGCAGTAACACTCGTTTGCCTCTCAAAACCCCAGCGTGGAGTACCTGCCGCATCTTGTCCTATGGAGACCGCTGCACCCAAAGCAGATGTTTAAATCTCCATGTGCTCTTGTGAGGCAGAATGTGCAAAATATGAGTCCAAAGGACATGGAATTGCCCTTTCTCTGATGTAAATATGGACAATGATTCTAAGGCTCCTTTCCTTGGTAACATACACGTTTGAGAGTAAGAATGAAACCTATTAACACCCCCATCCCACCCCCACCCCCACCTCACCCCCCCGCCGCCCATCAAACACATGATATATTCCCTATGATTTTCTCTTCCGGAAACTTAAGTACTTGGGTGTGAGTGTGTATATATATCGGTGGGGAGAGAGAGGAGTTTCAGTTTTCATTATCATTCTTCTCTGCCTGCCGCAGGACTTTTACAGGATCAGGCTAATGCCCTTATGGACCACAGGATTGCCATGACTCATCCAAATCAGCTGCCCTCTCTGCCAGCCGAATCCTGCAGGTCCCCAGGGATTTCCTGGCACTGCCAACTTGATCAGTTTAGCCATTGCTACAGAGTCAGGACTATAAACACTCTCAAAAACCTTAAACATCAAAATATAGTAAATACAAAAGAAACATTTTTTTGTTTCTTAGCAAGTGTATTCTTCCTCCATTATGTAGAAAAGATTGAATGGCAGGAAGTTGAATCTATTTTTACTAAAAAAGTAAAGAAAATCATGCAATGAGATAGTCCTATTTGACCTTCCGCATAGACACACCCTCTTTCTCCCAAGACTCCGTGGTTCAAGGTAGGACTTTATCCTGGGCACTGAGTTTTGTCCAACCCATCAGCTCCTTCTCAGATCAGTGCCATCTGACTTTCAGCCCTTCCAGTCTAAGTGTTCCTCCCTCATGGCCTTCACAAGCCAGTCCCTTTCTGTCCCCGGCTCAGAGTCACTGCTGTCACTTGCCTCCATGGCAAGCAGCTTTGAGTAGTTGATTTTCCGCTCTTGGGGCAGCCTCGGCTGGATGGACAGGAACAAGGCCAACCAGAGCAGCAGGATCACACAGCAGGCCTGGTAGAGCAGAGACAGGCTGAAACGCATGGCCACGAAGCCTGACACAAAGCTTCCCAGGCTAAAGCCACTCCCATAAAAATGGCTTTGAAACATGGTGCGCAGAGGCCTCTCTGTGCCAGGAGTGGCCAGGGCCTCTATTGAGGCCCCAACTGCCCACCACAGAGCCCCGTAGCTGACAGCACTCAAGATCTGAACGGGGAGGACAGACCACCAGCTCCAGAGGAAGGAATAGTACAGCAGCTGCCCAGCGAGGCAGCCCAGCCCCAGCCCCACTGTGCCCACCCTGGACAGTTTCCTAAGCAATGTCGTTTTGAAGGGATGAAGCAGAATTTCCCCCAGCAGGCTGAGGGCAACTGAGAAACCCATAACCAGTTCACTGCTCCCGTGGTCCTCCATGTGCCAGAACAAGAAGTTCTGCACAGTACTGGCCATAGCTCCTAATAAAAAGACAGTGCAGGCCAACAGCACCAGGCGAGGGTTGCTTCCCACGAGAGACAGTGCTTTGACGCTTCTGTAGCTGTGCTCCCGCCGCCGGCAGACAGGAACAGGGAAGGCAATGCTCACCAGCAAGGCCAGGGTGCTGACCAGCGAGTAGCCGTAGAAGTGCACCACACCCCGGGGGCTGTTGGTCATTAGGAAGCAGTCCTGCTGCCCCACCAAGGCCGCGATGCTGCATGCACCTGCCGACATGCCCAGCAGTCTCCAGATCCACAGTCGTCTGTACCGGTCAGTGGCATCCACAAAATCCAGGTATTCATAAAGGCTTTCATCTGCCACCTGCTCCAGAGGGGCCGTCAGCAGCTCCCAGAATACCAGGGACCCCAAGGAGAGGATGAAAGTCCACCTCAACCCTTCCAAGGAGAGCCTGAGGACCTGGGCTTTGCCCTTTGCCACTGACAAATTGGCCAGACTTCCCATTGCTGTGCCCCCTGGAAGGGAAGGGAGGGCAGTGCTGACCACCTCGAAAGCACCTTCCCAGGAACTGTCTTTCACCCCTGAGGTGACAGGATGGAGAAGACCTTGGGATGTGGTTGTAACTCCTTCAGCGGAGCCTACTAGATAGCCATGCAGATCACTGGCAGTTTCTTGGTCACCTTCACCGCGTCCATTTCTGAAGCCATAGGCTCCCGTGACTCTAGTACTCCTCTTGCCTGGGAGGCTGGGTGCTCCAGCTGGGTGGTTTGAGGCAGGCTCTTGGGCAGAGGTGACAGCCACTGTCAGTGGGAGCCCCAGTGGCATGGCTGTGGTGGTCATGCTTCTGCTTCTGTTACAGGAGTGGTACAACAGCTGTTTGTCCAGCGGTGGGACCAGCACCATGAGCAGGCTGGCGCCCACCGAGCCCAACAGCGAGCCTACTAGAAGCGCTCTCCGTTTCTGGTAGCTTTTGGCCAGGAAGGCACAGAAAGGACCCCAGAAGGCTGCGATCAGGTGCTTGGTTCCCATGAGGATGCCCACCCAAGGCACGGCCAAGCCCAGCTGCCTCAGGTAGAGGGTCAGGAAGGGTGTCACGCAGGCATCCCGGACCCCACACACCAGGTGGAAGAGCTTGGCCACTCCCAGCGCCCTACTGACGTCCCATTGTGGGTTGGCGCTCATGGCCACCTGACTCCGTCAGACCCCGGCCGGAGAAGGACAGAACCGGGCGCAGGGCGGGCGCGGCCCCATGTCCCCGGGAGGGTGGCTCGGGGAACTCCGGAGTCCGAGCGAATTGGACGCTCTGCCTACAGCCTCCGGCGGCGCGGCGGTCACCGGGTCAACGGCCGCCCCCGCCCCCCCACGTCCGGCCGCAGGCCCGGAAGGGGCCCCTCCCTGAGAGACAGGCAGGGGCGGGGCTGACGCACCTGCGGCCACACCTGCCACGTCCCGCTGCCTCCGCCCCTCCCCCACCTCCCGGACCTGCACAGGTGCGAGAGGGGCGCGTCCTGGGGCCTGCGGAGTGTACGCTCCGGGGGGCCACCACTGCGCCCGGTCTCCGTAAAACCATCGGCGCCGGCGCGGGGGTCGGGGGAGCGAGAATGATATCCACGAGGCTCCCTCCCTCATCTTCCCCTATCAGTGACCACCCGTAAGCATCATCCCGGTACACCCCAAATTTAACTGCCAATCTCATAAACGAGTGCTCAGCCCCCGCTCCCCCGACTCCTCACCCGCTTCCCTGCTGCATTGTTCTCCACAGCTTAGCGCTTCCGAACACACAGCGGGATCGTTAGTGCAAATATCAACCTTGTTTACTGTCTGTCGCCATCAGAATCATAACTCCGGGAAGGCGGTTATTTTTGTCCCCCGGTCCTAGAACTGTTTCGCTGGATGCTACTGTCCCTGGGAGACAGTAGCGACCAAGTGACCTTGGGTGACGCAACTTTCTTCAACCGGGACAATCCCCAAAGAGGGCTGACAACTCGGGTCCAGGCACTTCCTGCAGCCAGCGGCACTGCTGCAGCCGCACTTCACAGCCCCAGAAGCAGGAGGTATGTCCTGGATTGTTTAAATCCACACCTAGGGGCAGCCAGGTGCCCAGTTTGAGAAAACACAAGCCAGAGGGGCTTAGCTGATATTTAATCAAAAGCCAAGGTCCGGAGGCAGCTAATACAAGGGCTGCACCAATCTTAAAGCAACCGAAGTGGTGTCCAAGTCACATGGATTGGTGCAGTGTTTCTCAGAGGCATTTTCTAGCTTGCTCGAAGAGAGGGTACAAATTGAGAAAATGGAGTAGTTCAAGCCCAGTTGGAAGGGTGCTGGGGTTTTGCCCCCATATATCAATTTTTTGTACAAGGTTTCCTCAGAGCACTCAGTTTGGCTGGCATGGGGGTGGAGGCTGCTTGCCAACAAGTGTGTGTTATGTGTCACAGAATTTGGCCTTGGCTTTCATTGTAAGCTGGTAGAGAGGGTGTTGGGGAAGAGGCCCAGAACCCTCATCTAACCTTAACAACTGGCAGGTTCTGCAAATGTTTCCTTAAAAACCTAATGATTGTGAATGCTCAAATGGATCTGAATTCATTTGCATCACCCCAGTTGCAGAAAAAATAATATCCGGCTACCTCCAGGTAAACTCATTCAGTGAGTTTCAGTCATTTCAGGTTTAAAGCCACCTCAGTCACCCTGAGGACTGTTCCTAGTCTTTCTCTTCCTATGGTTCTGCTGCAGGCAGCTTAAGTGGAGGACATCATATCCATTCGCTTCCTGGTCCTGACCAGTCCCGGGCTCATCTACACGGGGAGGTGGGCACTCTGCCACACTGCTGGCATGGAGGTGCCCTGGCTCCACACTTGGCCTTCAGGGGCCATGTTCCACGCTGCTGCCCACAGCAGCACCCTTTTTCCTTTGAGACCCCGTGGGCTTGTCTGCTTTCAGCTACCTGAGAAATCTTTTGCCTGCTTCCCAATGAGGGCACAGGGATGCTAAGGCTGCCCTATGCAGCCTCTGGCATAATTTCCTTGGCACTGAGAATGTGCCCTGGGACCTGCCCCCATTCCCAAGAGCAATGAGGCCAAAAGTAAATTGTTCAACTCTCTACTCTTGGATCCCCAGATTTAACAGGAATTATGCCCCCCTGCCCATGCATTGGGGATGGCTCAAGTCCAAGCCTGCCTTTCTGTCCTCTCTGGTACTTCCCCCCCAGCCCATGCCTAGTCCCAGGGGCAAGGACACTGGAGCTGTGTCATTGGTCTTTCCTACTTTACACCTAGATGTCAGTTCTGGAACTCAAAAGCCAAGATTTTTTTTTTTTTTTTTTTGAGATAGAGTCTCACTATGTCGCCCTCAGTAGAGTGCTGTAGCATCACAGCTCACAGCAACCTCCAACTCTTAAGAGATTCTCTTGCCTCAGCCTCCCGAGTAGCTGGGACTGCAGGTGCCTGCCACAACACCCAGCTATTTTTTGGTTGCAGTAGTCATTGTCTCTTAGCAGGCCCAGGCCAGCTAGAACCCACCAGCCCCAGTATATGTGGCTGGCGTCCTACTCACTGAGCTACAGATGCCGAGCCAAAAGCCAAGAATTTTGATGGCTTTAATCTCTGGCTCCTCTGAAAGCACCCTGCCTTTGTACTTCCGGTTGGGGATGATGCTGGTCAGGAGAGTCCCTGAGTTAACCAGAGTTCTGTGAGGAAGTCACTACTTCACAAAACTCTCACTTGGCCTAAGTGAATTCTCCAGGGTATATTAAGTACTGCCCCTAATTTCTATTAAAGTACAAATATTGCTGGGAATTAGATAAAAGCTGAAATGCTTTAGTGTGCATTTATTGAATGCTGTTCTCACTGGGGAGAGGTCCCTGTCTGGACATGGGTGAGCTGGGAAGTGGCCCCAGAGCAGGACAAAGAGGCATGGGAGGGATCACTGCAGTTGTCTTTACCTGCCCCCATTTTCCCTGGGCCACAGGGCTGTGGCAAAAACAGCAAGTTTGCCCTTGGTTTAAGGGCTGGGTGGGGAGCCTGAGTGGGAAAAGACAGTGGGAGAAGTGAGAATGGAAAATGGGTGGATGTTAGTGTGAGACGCCGGGTTGTGTGTACTCTTCTGCAGCCTGGCTGCCTGGCTTGGACAGTCCATGGGCCTTCATGTGGGCCGTTCTCCATCACCCCATCCCCAGCCCATGACAGGCTCCCCATGCTTCCAGGTACTCGCTGGCTCTCAGTCCAGTCCAGAAGCTGTCCCGTGTAGCTGGCCCCCATTTTGGCCATTGGTGTGAGTGTTCAGGGGTTGGTGGGGAAGTGTATCCATCCTCTTGAGCCTGCCACCCTTGGGCCCAGCTCTTCTGCTGCCCCTACAGGCTCACTGGATGACACCAGAGAACGTGTTAATGGGCATCAGAAGGGGTTTGGGCTTGGCTTTGGTTGTTTCCATCTCCTTCTGCCTATGTGTACCGATCCACGGTGCCTTGGACTTCTGGGCCCCGGAACATGGCTCTAGGCAGGGAGCAACCTCCAATCTGTTGGTAGAGAGAGAACAGCTCAGGTGACCAATCTCAGGGGTCAAATTTGCCAGGGCATTTGAAAGGTAGAGCTGTTGCTGTAGGATATAGAGGAGGAGGCCATGCAGAAGGAAGAGGAAGAGTCAGGATGAGAACATACACCCTGGGCCTGGGGCCAACCAGGAGAGAGGAGACGCCTGGACCCAGGGGTGTGTGTATGTCTTCCTCACCCAAATGCACCCTCCTGGGGGATACCAGTAAGGGTCTGTTAACTGGGGCACAGATGCTTCAGAAAGTTAGCCTGTGGGGAAGGGTCCCCATGCCACAGAGGGGGTTGGATTCGGAGGGCTGCAAGCTGAGTGTATGTGGAGGAATGTTGGGAAAATTTAGTATTAACAGCTGCCCAGTGTCAGGCATTCATTTGCCTGTTCTTGGATTCAAGTCATGGGGCAGTGACCTGAGTTCATACTCCCCAGGGACACCTGCCGAGCCCCAGGATCTGCCTTTTGGCAAGGTACACTGGACTAGAAATGGCAGGAGCTGGCTCCTGCCTCTGTTTTCCCCACTGGGCCTGGACCCCTAGCACCTAGCAGTGCTGCTACCTAGCAGTAGCAGGTGCAGCCTCACCTGACCACATCCCTGAAAGTCCGCTGATTGTCCTTGTCTAGCAACAAAGTCAGCAGCCTCTGGTCCTGGCTCTGGATCTGGATGCTGGCCGTCCGGAAAGTGTTTGTCACTGTCTGCAACAAAGAGATGGCTCATGTGAATGTTACCTTTGCTCAGCACAAGGTCCTACTAACATCTTCCCCAGAACCTGGTGCTGTTGTTGTTGTTGGGGGGGTGTTATTTTGCAGTTTTTGGCCGGGGCTGGGTTTGAACCCACCACCTCCAGCATATGGGGCCAGTGCCCTACTCCTTTAAGCCACAAGCGCTGCCCTCTGGTGTGTTTTTAGTCTAGTACATGGGGTCTCTGGATGTCTTCCTGCAAGTGATTCTGAGCAGGGACAACCCTGCATAAATTGCTTTCAGGCAGCCCTTGCCCGGATTTCACTCATTTCTGCAGTTCTTTTCTAACCTATTGCCCTTGATTTTGAACACAAACCAGAAAACTGTGGATTGTGCTTGTCAGGTTGTCAAGTTATCCGAGTCTGAGTGCTGATTTATTCAACAAACATTTTCTGAGCATCTCCTATATGACAGGCATGTTGTTATGTGTGGAATCTGGGGTATTTCAGGGGTTTTATACATCTGACTCTAGTTCTCAGCATTAAATTACAAGCAACATTATTTACCTGGGTCAGAGACAGAGGGTCTAGAAAGCAGACAAGGGCATCCCCAAGCCTCAGCCCAGACATCCTTCTAACCCCCAACCTGAGTCCCCAGAGAGTCCCCCTCCCTCTAGGCAGAGGATATGGGACATCAAGGGGCTTTCAGAGATGCTGGCCATTCCACCCACAGTGTGGGTGGTTTATAACCACAGAATGTGGGAGCTGCTGGAGGCCTCGGGGTCCATCTCACCCAGTGTTCTCAACCCTGGCTGCCCACAGAATCACCTTTCAGTACTATAAGATTAGAGATTCTGATTTAAATGATATAGAGATGAGCCCAGGCATGGGCATTTTTTAAAAAGATCCCTGGTGTAGGTAGAGCTGAGAACCACGGAGTTATTCTAACTTCTCATCACAAAGCAGAGGCTTGGGCAGCCTCCACTGGGGGTGGAGAGTGTCGGCTTCACCTGAACCTTTGGGGAGATGGCGTGGGCCAGCTAGAAGTCTGCAGGCCCTGGAAGGGCCGAGAGCACAGTCTCTAAGCCAGACTCCCCAGTTCTAATCCTTGGCTCTGTTCTCCAAGATTACTGTGTGCCCTGGTGCAAATTTCTTAATTTCTCTGTGCTACATTTTAGGAATATTGTGAAGATTAAATGAGATAGTATATGTTAAGTATTTGGAGCAGTGCCAATGACACAGTAAGAGCTTTTATTAATGTTGAGTGTTTATTACTATTAATCCTAATTTTCTAAGAAGAAACTGAGCATGAGTAAGGGACTCAGCAATGAAGCCTCAGTCGTCAGAGAGGAAGGGGAGCCCTCTGTGGATTCTTTCTTTCGTATGTCTCCTAGGCCAAGCCCTCCTATTATCACCTACCCATAGACTCCTGTGTATCTGCACAGATAGGTTATAATTAAGGACAGAAAGCTACCCCAAACTCTGGAAGATGGGGGACTCCATAACAGAAGGTAATACACAAGGGAGAGGGAACTTCTCTCCTGCTGTCAACAGAACCTGTGGCAGCTCTGGTGCCCTGGAGCTGTCAGCCAGGGTGGGCAATTGTGGTCATGGGGACAGGTGGTGGTGAGCACTGACTGGACAGCTAATGGAATGAGTGTCGGCTTGGGGATGTCATCTTAACCTTCCAGAAATACCTGGAAAGACTGCAGGGGGCTGAAGTCCTGCATGTGTTGGGGTGGAGGACACCCCAACACAAGGAAAAGCCAGGTGCCTTCCATTTGCCATTGTTAACAGCACCACACCTGAATTGATTGCACCCAGCAATCACAGGGGAGGAGACCTGGGCCCAGAGGCATTGAATGGGACCTGCTGAAGGCTGTGCGGTGGTAGGAGGAGGCCCAGCCCCTGCCTGACTCCAAGCTCCATGCTCCTTCTGCTGTATCAGGCTGCTCTAGGTGTCTCTGTCAGAACCTGCCTACCCTAATCTCTCAGAGCCTCCGGGCCTCCTCCCCCCCTAATCTCTCAGAGCCTCCGGGCCTCCTCCCCACTGTCTGCAGTGTGGCGGGATGCCTTTCACTTCCCGTTTGTTGCTTGTCTGGACACACCCTTCCTTCTTGGCTTTGGCCCAGGTCTTGGAGTTCAGTCAATGAACGTGGCCACAGAGGCCGGTGGAAAGGGCCAAATGCAGAGTTTGGAAAGGGTTCCAGTCTCAGCAGATTGAGGGGACAGGCAAAATGCTGCTAGTTATCTCCTGTTTTCTGTGTGGCTTCCTGCCTTCCACACCCCAACACCCCAGTTCTTCTGTTGCTGCCTTATTTCTCACTACGCTTCTATATCAAACTTCCAATCCACCCTCAGTCATACATTTGCTGACCCTTAAACTCATCAAGCCAAACACAGTGCCCTTGCCCCTGCTGGCCTCCCAGCAGGGGATACCTGGTTCCAGCTTTTCGTGAACTTCCCCCTCTGCTTGGCGATTTTCATCCTATCCGTTTGGACAAAACATGCACATGGACCTGCCTAGTTCCAAGAGGAAAGAGCAGCTCCTGGAATTTCCCCGCATGAAGCCAGTGCAGGGACAAAAGGTAAGTCAATGGAATGACAAGTTTAGATCTTCAAAAAGCCCCTGACTAGGCTGTTTAAAGAGGTCATTAAAAACAGAAACCACTATAAGGAACTGACTTTGAAAGAGGAAATACAACATACTAGGTACTAGTTCCACCTTTTAGCCTAAAACTTAAATAATATGTTGTCCCTTAGGAGGGCTGATTTTAGCTCAAGATGGCAGATCTCTCAGCCAATCAGAGCTCTCCTATGGTGGCTCGGATGCCACGGAAACAATGAGATCTGGGATAAGGTGGGTGAATGAGATGACTCAACAGACATTGGGTGAGATCCTGCTGTGTGCCAGACAGCATGCAGAATACTGGGGAAATGGGAAACTAAGACGAGGACCCTGAGGCCAGGGAGCTCTCAGGCCCCTGACATATAAAGATCATGCTGTTTATAGTGTCACAAATGCTTCCTTGTCCCCAGGATTCTATAGGAATACAGAGGTAGGGCACCTAGCCCACCAGGGAGTGGGTGAAGGGGGAAGAAGCGTCACCAAAAACCTCGTAGGGGAGAAGACACCTGAGTCTCATCTCGCAGCCTGTGTAGGAGCCCCACAAAGAAGGTGAGGAAATGGGGTTTCAGGTCAAGCAAAGACCATGAGCAAAGGCATAGAGGAGTGGCTTCAGGGACACTTTCCAAACACCACAGTGGGAAGGGCCTGCAGGGAGTGGCCACAGCTGCCTGTGGAGGAAGGGGAGCCAAGCCATGCTACACCATATGTTTTCTGCTCTTGGAGAATACGAAATGGCAAAGGGGGCGAGGTGGGCAGAGATGGGGAAGGTGGACTTAAGGAGCGTCGGAGTGGTGCCAGGGAGACCAGCCAGGGGTCACTGTATTGTTCAGGAAAAGGGGATGGAGTAGAGTCAGACCATGGCTGACCATCTGTTGTGAGCTGCCTGGGACCTTCCTGTTTTTAGCACTGGAATTCCCAAGTCCAGGAAACCCCTTTAGTTCCAGGTAAACTGGGATGATTGGTCAACCGGGCTGGAACCCAAAGGAGGAGGATAGAGAGGAAGGGACAGATTTGAGAAGTGTCTGAGAGAGAAAACCTGCAGGATATGGAGAAGTGAAGAAGCAGAGGCCTCAGGGATAACGCCCATGTTTCTGGTAAAGGTGTGTGGTTAAGGAAGGGACCATTAAATGAGAGAGGAGCGCTGAGGAGGGGGTGGCATGAAAATAACGGCTAACACAGACACAGTGTTCAGCCAAGCCCTGTTCCAAGAGCTTCTCATGCCACAAACACTGAATGACGTAAGTGATATTGTAGTCAGATCGTCCATACCCATGTACATGGGACCTGTGTATACAGAAGGCTGATTAAGGGGCTGGTGCATCTACGGAGTTTGGTATCCTCAGGGGTCCTGGAATGATCCCCTGTGAATACTCAGGGACACTGTATCTCCATTTTATGTAATGAGACTGATGGAGGCCCAGAGAGATTGAGAAACTTACCTAAGGTCACATAACCGGGAAATGGCAGAGCCACGATCTGATTCCAGGAAGTCTGGTTCTAGAGAGCTCTTAACTACTTGAAGGTACTGGCTTTGGTCTTAACTATCTTGAATTCGGGGTGTTGTGGGTTATCTGCTTCAGGCTAACCTAGTTTAACGCAGAAGTCAGAAACTCAGGGGTAAATTGGACTAAATCTTTCTAAGTGGATTTGTCATAGTCCGGGGAATGAGAAAAAGAAATGAGCCACAGATAGAAATTGAGAACAGTCGCTATTTAAGGATTTAGGAAAAAGAGTTCAGGAAAAGAGGCCAAAGAGTAATAATCAGACATGTAGACGAAAAAACTGTAAGAAAGTGAATTTATGGATTTACGGTATTTAAAGACTCAGAGAACAAAGCCTCAGTTCTAATGGTGGAACTGATTCAAAATTGACCAAAGGAACATGAAACTGGGAAAAGCTGTCTGACACTGCTAGAAGACAGCTTCATCTGGGTGTTAACACATAAACACAATTTCAAATGTACATATTTTAAAGTGAAAGGTAATCACTGACAGAAGAAGAAGCACATGTAACTTCCAAATCATCAAGGAGATGGGGGGTGGGGTGGAGGAGCAAACAAAACCCGAACCATAAAGCAAAATGAAACATAAAAGCCAGAAAAAAGCATTTAAAAAACCCCCAGAAAGCGTAAGATAAGAGGGCAAAGATCAAATAGCACTTACAGTTTGCACTGATGGATTAAACTCTCATTTGTTAAATAAGCAAAAATAAATGTGTTTCAAATGAGCATATACTTAACACCACTGAACTGTATACTTAAAAACAGTTAAGGTAAATTTTACATTGTGTTTTTTACCATATATTAAAAAAAAAAAAAAACTCCAGAAGGCGTTTCAGTTTGAATCAGAACAAAATCGAATTATATGCTGTTTATAAGAGGCATAACTAAAATGTTTTAAAAATAGAATTTCTGATTTCAAAATGGCAGAGTGTATATTGCCTTGTTTTCTTCCCCATCTTGTAATTCAGCTCAAAACAAGGAGTTGCATCTTCAGTGAGATTAGAAGACATCTCACGCCCTAAACCGCAATCTTGTAGTATAGATAAAGGACAGAGAAATGGCAGTGGGTAACTTATAGAACAGGAAAGTCAGACATAAGGGTCAGAGCTCTGAGAAGGCTTGTGAGTGGTAGATAGCAGGTTCCACAGAAGGTAGGGATGAGAAGGAGGCTGGCAAACGGTGATTGATTATTGAGCAGTTAGACTCTTCACGTTTCTACTCATCCTGGGTAGCTAAACAACGAACATTTGCCTTGCTGCAGGGCCCAGAGAAACAGAATCACAGACACTCAGGACTCGGTGAAACCACAAATGGAGGAGGATGGAGTGAAGCACTGTATCCAAATGGGTGGATTGCATGAAAGTTTGCTCACTGGTGAGACCGCTGGTCCCTTTGCCCAACCCAGGTCCAGGGTGACAGAAGGCTTATCCCTTCAATCCCCTTCACTCCCCAAATTGGGTCCCAAAGGATTCATTTCTGGAAAAACAAAACTATTCTAGAAAAGAGATTTGCAAATTCAATTCAGACATTTGGGTTTTGCCCTTGGACAAGACCATGGCTTTCTGATTGCCACTGAGAAGCCCACCATTGACTCAGCTTTTCATTGTCCCACTCGTGAATGTGAACAGATATCCAAGAACCACCAGGTATTTGGAGACAGCTCCTAACAGGAGAGAAAGAGAGAGGGAGAGAGAGACAGCATAACAGTCAAACAGAAAACAGGAATTCAGAGGAAACAGACAAAATTCAGGGAGCAGAAGATAATTTCAAATAAACCTTAGTTAATATCTTCAGAGAGATAAGTTACTGCATCCATGAAGCAAGAATAGGATGCTTTTAAAAATGAATAACTAGAAAACAAGAGTTTGTAAAATTTAAACACTCAATCAATGAATCTGAAGAAGATTCCCCCAAAGTGGAAACAACAAAGAGAAGGACTGTGGGAGAGGAAAGATGGGAACATGCGAGTGTCCATCTAGGAGACCAAATATCTGACTGTCTACAGATCGAGAAAGAGAAAGGAAAGACATGAAGGGAAAGAAATTATTTTTAAAAAATACATTAGGGCTCAGCGCCTATAGCTCAACCGGCTAAGGCGCCAGCCACGTACACCTAAGGTGGCGGGTTCGAATCCCCAGCCCGGACCCGCCAAACAACAACGATGGCTGCAACCAAAAAATAGCCGGGCGTTGTGGCGGGCGCCTGTGGTCCCAGCTACTTGGGAGGCGGAGGCAGGAGACTCGCTTGAGCCCAGGAGTTGGAGGTTGCTGTGAGCTGTAATGCCATGGCACTCTGCCCAGGGGGACAGCTTGAGGCTCTGTCTCAAAAAAAAAAAAAAAAAAAAAAAATACATTAGAAATTATCGGGCGGTGCCTGTGGCTCAAAAGGGTAGGGAGCCAGCCCCATATGCCGGAGGTGGCGAGTTCAAATCCAGACTCGGCCACACACACACACACACACACACACACACATTATCTCAGAACTGAAAGATGCAAGTCTTCAGTTGAAAATGTTCATCAGAAGGGCAAAATAATGAATGAAAAAAGACTCCACCAACCTATAGTCCTGTGACATTTCAGAACTCTCCATGAAGAGAAGTATCCAAAGCTTCGAGAGAGGGGGGAAAAAGAGTCTCATACAAAGACTGGGCATAAGAAGGCATCATACTGTACAGCAGAAGCATCAAAAACCAGAAGAAAGTTCAGGTTCCAAGAAATCAACATGGAATTGACAAAAACAAAACCAGAGCAGGAATGTCCACAAACCCCCTCAGTTTTGGAGCAATAAAGTAAAACGTTCTTTAAATTTGTAGATTACAGTAATAAAATGTATTTGATTTAATAATTAAACATCATACTTCGTGTATTCCACAGATGGAAAAGACATGTAGTTTCTAGATATTAGGCAACTTACAATGGGCCAGACAATGAAGAAAATGTCAATAAATTTCAAAGAAGTTGAAATTTTGTCAGACACTTGGGCCGTCCCAGGAGCATTTGCTTATCTGAGGAATCAAGGGGCTTGGGTTCCTACAGCCATAAAGGAATGGGAAGACAAGGCTGGGATTTGAAACTGAGAGTCGCTCCAGGGACTGTGGAAGACCACGCTCTCAGTGGAATCTGGATTAGAAAAGAACTCTAGGCTCAGCACCTGTAGCACAGTGTGATGGCGCCAGCCACCTGCACTGAGGCTGGCGGGTTTAAGCCCGGCCCGGAGCCACCTTAACAACAATGACAACTGCAACAAAAAATGCCAGGTGTGGTGGCAGGCAACTAAAGTCCCAGCTTCTTGGGAGGCTGAAGCAAGAGAATCAAACTGTTAAGCCCGAGAGTTTGAGGTTGCTGTGAGCTGTGACACCACTGTACTCTATGGAGGGCAACATAGTGAGACTCTGTCTCAAAAAATAAAATAAAATAAAATAAAAACCTCTAGTAGACATTATGCAACCACAGGGAAGCCTGTCTGCTTTGACTTGTGCTATGAGTGAGGAAGAAAAGTCTTTCCGAGGAATTCTTTTCTGTAAACCTGTCCTGATTTATATTTAAATTATCTACGTGGTCTGGAAATTTCTGAGCTATAAATGAACTCAAAATATGGTCCCTGGGGCATTGGCAAGAGCAAATACAGAATTTCTCCAGAAGGACAGTTTTTCCACCCAGGTCTCCCACAGATAAAGCCCCAGTAAGTGTGAGCTGATAATTGAGGAAACATAAGGAACTAAGCTACCATGGGGTCAGTGAATACAATAAATAAAAAGATTAGACACCTCTTAATTATAGATAAGATAGTTACATAAATCAGATTATAAAATAAAAATGTTTTTAAAATGAGTAAAGAAATAAAAGAAGTTAAACCACGTGAAAGGACCAACAACATAAGCATGCCATTTTCATTGATTCTAGAACATATTTTTCCTCCATGTTTTAATATCTCTGAAATTAGGAAGTAAAAAGCAACCATTGTGATAAGAAAGCATTGTTGAGGCTCAACGCCCACAGCTTAGTGGTTAGGGCACCAGCCACCTACACCGAGGCTGGCAGGTTCAAACCCAGCCCTGACCTGCTAGACAACAATGACAACTGCAACAAAAACATAGCGCGCATTGTGGTGGGCACCTGTAGTCCCAGCTATTTGGGAGGCTGAGGTGAGAGAATCACTTAAGCCTAAGAATTTGAAGTTGCTGTGAGCTGTGACACAGTGGCACTCTACCCAGGGTGACATAGTGAGACTCTGTCTCAAAAAAAAAAAAAAAGAAAGAAAGAAAGCATTGTTGATAGTTTAGGAACCATTGCTCCCTTCTTAGTGATATATAAAATTTTGGGATGTCTTAAATTTGATGAGCTATGATCAGACATGTAATATATAAGCATATCAGAGTTAGAAATCATTAAAGGAAAACAACTGGTAGATTTTATTACATCATAATATAAAACTGTTGTAGGTTAAACCTGGGAAAATTATTTCAAAAATACACGACACACAGGGGGTTAATGTCCTCTTTCTTATAAAATAAGGACACCAAGTATTAATATAGGCTATTAATATAGAGAATATAAAGAGGAAATACATGAATGAGGAAATAGAAGTTATCAATAAATACAAGAATTATTCAACTTCACTGATTTGGGGAAATGAAACACAAAATAACGAAAGGTTTGACAATCAAATGTGCAAAGATGAAAAAGTCAATCAATATGCTAATTATGCTGCAAAACTGGCCCTCAAACACTACAGTGAGAATGGAACTTGGCATGGACTTTCTGAAGGGCAATTTGGCAAAATATACACATAAAAAGTCCTAAAATATGAATGTCATCTCATTGGTTGATTTCACTTCTAGGGATTTTAGAAAAGGGCATAACCATGATTTTTAGCACATATTTATCCCTAAGGATGTCTCCCACAGTATGCCTGTAATAGTGAAAAATGAACACTCACTTACATGTCTTATAAGAATTCATTTAAACAATTATACAGGCATATGCAAACATCCTGTAATAAATATTTGATGAAACATACCGAATAACACAAAACATATTTAATGATATAAGCAAGGTCCCACCAAGACATAGTGACAGGGCTTTAGAATATTTTTGAGTAAACATCAAGTTGCGGGCCAGTATGCACTACACCTATCAATTACATAAAAAGTATATAGAAAAAAGGCTGGGTGCTTACACCTCACAATGTTCATGGTCATCCTCTCTCTCCAGGTATTGAGACTATTAGTGAAATCCTTCTTTGTGCTTTTTATATTTCCCAAAATAAATACTAAAGCTTTTGTTTATAGGTTAAAATGTTACCTTTTAAAAAATGGATACAGAAATAAAAGGACTAAAAAAGTGGTCTTGGCATCATGGGGGAGACTTTGCTACAGTAGAGTGTGTATAAGCAGATGGTCGTGGGTGGAGTCCTTGGTAAGGGACTGGAAATTCTTCTAGAGGTTTCTTTCAGAGAGGTTGACTGCTAAGGGAGAGGAGATCCAGCCATAGCTAGGGAGGTAGGTGGGTCGTGGCAGAGATTTTTTGCTTTTCTTTAAGATGGAAAAGACCAGAGCATGTGTGTAAGTGAAGAGGGAGGAGCAGCAGAGGAAGAGGCCAGAGCTAGAGAAAAGAGAACTTGGCGGTGACAGAATGTGGGTGCATTTTGCACCAGGAGGAGGGGTGCCCCAGAGAGCGAAGGGAAAAGGGCCGAGTGATCCCCAGGGTGGCAGTGGGGAGGGAGTGAGTTTTACTGTGGTTCTAATCAGGATGCAGGATTTACTGGAGAAGCACTCCGACACCTGGGCAGACAGACCGAGTAGGTGTGAGCTTGGTGGGGTGGGAGTGGAGGATATCAGTGAGGACGAGGTGCAGGTGCAATCATGGGGCTCCAAGGCTGAGCTGAGTGGGAAAGTGAAGTCCAGACAGGCCCTCAGGAGGGAGAAAGTGTGTGGGTCTCATGTCTGTACTGACAGGTCTCAATGAGGAGAAAGGCAAAGGACAAGGGGCAGAGTTAGAGGAAGACACGGGGGTTTCAAAGAGCTGCTTTGATTTCTTCAAAGGTCAGGCAGTTGTTTAACAGTCTGGCTGGGTGTGGTGGCTGGGGGTGACAGAATGTGGGTGCATTTTGCAGTTGTCTGGCTATGTCTGAGGTCCTCAGACAGTCAGTCAAGCCAGTTGGCACTTAATATTTCAGACGGATTGGGAAACAGATTCTTTCTGACAGGAAGCCCCATTGGACAGAAGACTCACCGGAGTGGAGGCTCAGAAAGGCTCAGAAGACAGCTTTCTCTGAACACCCTCTTCTGGGCTCCCAGCCATCTACCCAGGTCTCGTCTGGCTGCCCCCCTTTCTGAGTCCACCTGGTACTTACAGAAAAGGACCTTCCTGCCAGGTTGGAGGACTTGATGACCTCTGTCACGCTGACATTCAGACACGTGTGGTCTATAGTGGGGGCAGCAGTTGGGGGGTGCTGGGAGGGCCCTGAAATCAAATGCGAATGGAGGGCTGTGATTGGGCCTCCAGGGAAGCAGGGGAGCCTGCAATTCTCCATCCTGTGAAGTCGTTTATGAACACATTTTAGCTCCCCACTACCCCTAATTTAACCCCCTCCCTGACCCTGTCTAGCCCCTACTTTGCAATTCCACTTGGGTACTAGCCAAGCCCCAGTTCCTTTCTACTTACCCATCCCTTCACTGGTGAACCCACACGAGGTCTGTAGCCTTAGGCCCAGCAGCCATCACCAACCCAAGCCTCCACCTACCATATTCTTCATCTCCTCCTGCACCCTCTTTTCCTTTTTTAAATTTTTCTTATATATATATATATATATATATAATTTTTTTTTTTTTTTTGCAGTTTTTGGCCCAGGCTGGGTTTGAACCCACCACCTCTGATATATGGCACCAGTGCCCTACTTCTTGAGCCACAGGTGCTGCCCCTGCCACTTTTAAAGGACAAAAGTGCTGTTGAACTTCCCTGCCACTGTCAAGCCTGCTAGGATGCAAGGAATACCCAGCCTGGGATGTGGGGCAGGACAGAGTCACCAGGGGTGAGGCGGGCACTGGTCCCGACAGGTTAAATGTTTCCTTGACTTTCTTAATAGTGTATGATGAGTCAAGACTCATTCTTGTGTGACAGCTGCCAGCCTCACTCCCACCAGCTAAAGAGGGTTCTCTGGTGTCTGTGCCTCTAAGGAGGTTCTGGCATCACCAGACCAGTTCTGATGGGGTCTAGAGTGGGGGTGGGAGGGGCGAGAGTCTGGTGAAGGAAGCAGAAGGAATACAATTCTAACAACAAGAGCTAACGTTTATTGTTTACTGTATACACACATACTAGGTGTCTATTTACTATTTCCATTGTAGAAGTGGAAAAAAAAAACACCAGGTAGTGAAGTGTTTGTTTAATTTTCCCAAGGTCACCCAGATGATAAGAGGTAAGGCTGGGGTTTGAGCCCTGCCATCAGCTGTGGACCCTACTCTTTGGTACCCTGCTCCTTTACCACCTCTGGGTTAGGAGTTGCTGCAAAAATTACAGGTCTCCTTCATGGCGGTGGTGTCTTGCTGTAATGTGGCTTTGTATATTACCCAGAAATTTATCTCACCTGGAAAAGATTTTGTCAGGAAGTGATATCACTTCTTGAGTTTTTTCTCTGTGGCAGACGCCAAGAAAATTGAAGCACTATGATGCCCAGTTAAGAACACAAATACCTCACAGACAGGGAGGTGTTATCTTGCGAGTGCTACAAAGCCACAGAAGGTTTCAGAGAAGAAGCAGTGACTGGTAGTCGGAAAGAGAGGAGGAATCAGCGTTGGCCTCTTCATAAGCATTCTAGACTGGCTAATGGGGATTTTCATTCTAAATTTCTTCTGGAATATTCCAAATGTATTTAATCCTTTTATAAAGACAAATGTTTGGGTGTAAGTAGCACTTCCTTTACTTGGTAAATATTTATCCAGTATCCACTATAGGACCCTGGGGGTAGAGTGGTGAATGAAATATAATTCTGCCTCCATGAATTTTCTTACTTGCTCTGAAACGATCATTCACACGCACCTGTGAGTAACCTCCCTCCGTCTTGTCTGTTGAGACTTGGCAGTCAGAGGAGAGACAGTGTGGGGTGTGGTGAGGAACAGACTCCTTCGTAGGAATATCTAGGTTTGAATCCCGTTTCTGACTCTTCCTCATAGAAGTGACCTTGGGTAAGTTATTCTCTTTGCTTTAGTTTCCTCTCCAGTAAAAAAAATTGCTAATACTAATAAGTATCTCACAGGGTGAGTATGCTTACAAAAGTTGAAATATTTAATGCAGAACTTTTGCCTGGTCTCTGGCAAATGTGTGCAGCGGTCTGTGTTGCCACCCTTTGTGTTATTCCAGGAGACCAGGGATCTCAAAATAAAAGCTAATATTTATAGTTTACTACAGGCAACATAAACTGGCCTCTTTTATTATCACAGTTTTTTTGGAATGACATTCAAATTCCAAAATTTCCAAACAATGCAACTAGCCTTGGAGGTCCAGTTCAGAGGAGGCCAATTGCAGCACCTTCCTGGGGTCCCTTCACCTTCCAGTTTGACTCCCTAGGCTGCAGAGGCCAGAGCCAGAGTGTGGTCACTCTGCAGTGAGCAACCTGAGGGCAGGGACTGTGCTCCCCAGAGCAGAACCAGTGCCCAGCCCTGGGCTTAGAACAAGACTATGAGGGGGGCTCCTCCTATCTCTATCACTCTGCCTTCTCCCCTCCTTCCTGTCCCTTCCTTATTCCTTTTTTCTGCTTCCCTAGCTCCTTACCTTCTGTGTCACTGGTTGGAATGGCCTTCAGGACCAGCCCAGTTGTCCGAAGGGAAACAGTAGCCTCTCGGGGCCGGTGGCTGAACAGGGCCTGGAGAGGGGAATAGAGGAATGGAACAGGGTGGGGGTCCTCAGGCCATCTCCTCCCCACACAACTCCACATTCACAGTCTTGTCCTCTCCCTTTCTTTCTGCCCCTGCCCCAAGAGTCTTATCTGAGTCACTAAGGTCCTATAAGGGCCAGCAGATAAAGGCTTACAGCGCTCCTGGTCCCAGGGAGCGTGCTCAGCCCTCCAGATCCAGAGGTGGGAAAAACAAACAGTGAAATCATTTCAAGCATCTGGTCAGGAGGAAGATACTTTTGAGCAAGGAGCCAGCCCCCTTGTTCCTTAAATCAGACCATCTCTTTGTCTACATATAAGGTCAACTTAACCCACTCACCCCCACAGAACTCTTGGGAGGTTGGGACAATCTGTGGGAAGCTTCAAGAAAAGGGGCAGAGCTTCCTTTGGCTCTATCTCTGGCCACCTCCTGACCACACCCATGCATACTGACCTTCTGGTAGCACATGGACAGCTCTGCCCCAGGGCCCTCGGCCACGCCTCTCCGCCTGGGTGAAAAACCATCTGAGGGAGGTGAGAAGAGGGAAGTTCAAGGCGTGAGGTTCCCAGCACTCCACCCTGACCTCCCCACCTCACCGAGGGCTGGAGCTGGATTTACCTGGCCTCTCACCCTGGATGGAAAGGCAGCCCCTGTGTGGGCAGGTTGTCTTTCAGTCTGGGGGAGCTCGGAAGGACTGAGGACAGCTCTGCCATTCAGCAGAGGTGTGGGACAGAGTGGGACGGGGAGGAGGTGTTGTAGGGAGACACAGTTCTCATTAGGTGAGAGGTGAGAGGGTTTGAGGGAAGCTGAGTCAGGGCCACCTTGGACAAAGGGAAGCAGAAGCTGACCTTTGGGGAATTTGGAATCTTGGATCTTCACCTTCAGTTCAGTGAGGAAAATGTCCTCTGTGGGGTCTTGGCTCAGGTCACTGAAGAAGATCTGGAGAGAGAAGGCCGAGAGCTTTGGAGAAGGCTGACTTGCTGGGCCAGAGACCTCTGACCCCTGTAGTGTGAGGAAGTGATGGCTGGGACGGTGTGCAGAAGCGGGCAGGGAGCCCCCCTGTCTGGCCAGCGCTAGTCTGGGCTTCATTCAATGACTGCCTGGGTTTGAATATATCCACATCTACAGCGATATAGTAGGTTTATAAATAGTAGAAGAAACTTACTGAAAACCCAAACCACCGGGTACCCACCACTGTCTGACTCGGAGGGCAGGAGACAAAATTCACACCAGGGAGAAGTGATAAAACCTCTTGTAGACACTGGCAGGAGAGCAAGGACAGAAAGAAGAGCTCAGTCCTCCCAAGGTCACAGAGCCCCTCAGCTGTGCAAGGACAGGACCTGCAGGAGCTGATGCAGTTTCAGGATTCCCAGGGGAAATCCGGGGGGAGGAAGAGCCCCCAGAGAAAGGCAGCAGAGACAAAGGGAGTCCAGGTGTGGGCAGCAGGAGAGAAGGGGTGTTCCAAAACCATGGAAAAGTGGTCAAAGAGTTTTTGAGGACAGGGATTTTGGACAGCTCCTGAAAGCTGGGAGCTGGCCTGGCACTCACAGTGAGGCCACAGTGTTCCACTGCCTGTCAACAATTCACGGATGCAAAAGTAATAGGCAAGGCCACTGTGTGAGTGTCACAAATCAAGACAAAACCCAGACCACACCACAGTCACTCCCAAATACAGACAAATTTGGAACGTTGTGCTGCCAGCCTAGCCTAGCCCAAATGGGCAACTGCTGAGTCCTTGGCCTTTCAGTAAGAATTATCCAGATACCCAGTCACAAGGGAAGTATTTCACATCTGTCAGCCTTCAATCCTGAGCAAAGTCCTACTTTTTGCCTCCCCCCGCCAGATCACCCAACCCAAGCTCCCATCCTGGAGTGAGTTCTAGCAGCCTCTCTGAGGCGCCTCCTGGTTCCCCATGGTGTGTGTCCTGTGTCATTGCAGCACATCAGCAAAACCATCTTGTGTACCTACAGATGGACTCCCAATGCCGGCTTTTTAATTTTAAGTTATTCTTCTTTACGAGATGTTTGTGCTCGTTATCATCTTGAGAGGCTTTTTAGTTTATGTTGTGTTACTTTGTTTTGCATTTTGGAAATCAAAGAAAGGGCCTCAATTCCTCCTTTACGCAAACCCAGGAGGGTGATAAAGATCTACCCTAGGATGGAGAGTGAAGAACAGGAATTCAGCAAGATGGGAAACTAGAGACGGAGCTGGCCACAAGAAATCAGTCCCTGTGTTCCCCCAGAAATCCCTGGAGCCGGGGGTGTGGCACCTGGCCGTCCCTGGAATAAGCCACAGGGAGTGAAGCAAAGATTAATTCGATTCTCTGTGGCAGGGTGACCCTGACTGAATCCAGGTTTAACCTATCAACATCCAAGTCTGTTCTGCAGTGGTTTGCTGTGGGACTATGAGGGGACCAGACTTTGGAGCAAACAGAAGCACAAAGGAGTGAAGGAACAGGGCTCAGGAGTCACTTCTGCTGGCTGCACTGTCTCACCCATCACTCCCAGGGCCGTAGGAGGAAGCTAGCAGCCTCAGCGTAGCGGACCTGGAAACACAGGCTCAGAGGTCTTAATTCACTCTCCCAGGGTCAGAAGAAGCACACCTGGAGCTCTCGTCCCCGTTCTTTTTTTTTTTTTTTTTTTTTTTGAGACAGAGCCTCAAGCTGTTGCCCTAGGTAGAGTGCCCTGGCACCACAGCTCACAGCAACCTCCAACTCCTGAGCTCAAGTGATTCTCTTACCTCCGGCTCCCAAGTAGCTGGGACTACAGATGCCCACCACAACACCTGGCTATTTTTTGGCTGTAGCCATCATTGTTGTTTGGCGGGCCCGGGCTGGATTCAAACCCTCCAGCTCAGGGGTATGTGGCTGGCACCTTAGCCGGTTGAGCCACAGGCGCCGAGCCTTGTCCCCATTCTTAACCTTTGCGACAGTATCGTTACTGCGCTGACCTTTTCTTCCTCCATGTCTGTGCTCTATTTTTCTACTCGTTTGAATTCTCACAGGAACCCTATGGCAGGTGGAGATTATGATTCCTGTTTTAAATATGGGGAAAATTCATTTTAGAGAAATTTCATTTAGAAATTCATTCAATTCGTAATAGAGTTGCCGGTGACCACACAGCTGGCCAGTGGAGGTACCAAGGTGCAAAAGAATGCATGTTGTCATTGCTCTCCCTCCACACCCCTCTCACCTAGCTGAGCCTCCAGACCCCCCACACATACACCTCCTGTTTATTCTATTAACAGGTAGAACTTCAACAATGAACAAAATTCAGTCACTATCCCAAGGGACATCTTGCTTCGGTGGGGAACAATACACACCTGCCCGCCTATATACTACACAGTGCAACAAAAAATACTACGGCCGCACCCAGAGGGTTATGGGAGCTCAGAGGAGCACCCCATTCAGCTAGCAGGTGAGAGGTCAGGGCAGTTTTGCTGTAAAGGGTGATGGGGAAGATGGCAGGTGGAGGAGAAAAGGGCACTCCAGGGGCAGGGCCTGGCATGAGCAAAGGCTGGGAGGTAAGAGCATCAGGGCATGTGTGGAAAATCTAGACCAGTGTTTTTCAGCCTTTTTTTTTTTTTTTTTTTTATCTCATGGCACATTTGAACCTATAGTTAACCTTCTGGGGCACACTTAAATTATGTTGATCAAAAAAAGAAAAAAAAAAAGAGTAGCCAGGCACCGTGGCTCATGCCTCTAATCCCAGCACTTGGGAGGCTGAGGTGGGTGGATTGCCTGAGCTCACAGGTTCGAGACCAGCCTGAGCCAGAGAGAGACCCCCCATCTCTTAAAAAAAAAAAAGAGTTAAAAAATATATACTTCCTGAGCTTTGAACTTCTTTCAAAGCTAACCAATGATCATTAAATATTTTCACAGCACACCTAAGATCCTCTCACGGCACACCAGAGTGCCATAGCATATGGGTTGGCAATCACTGGTCTAGACTGAGTGAAGAGGTTGGTGGGGCCAAGAAGCATCCCTGAAGGCAGCAGAGAAGGACCGATGAGGGAATAATGTAACAAGGGTCGAGGCGGGCAGCTTCATGAAGGGGGTGATACGTGCTTTCATTTTTGTAACTGTGACACAAACACAGCTATTATATGGTGGCCCATAGTTTCTAATGTGGTACAGAGGCCCAGTAAGACAGGACATCCTCTGGGCCTGGCAATTTGGAGAGCATTGGTAAGAATGGTTTGAGAAGACACAGCTTGCAGTTTGAGGATTAGGGGAGACATAAAGAAACAGAGAAGGCGAGTCAGGCTGACCCTACGGGTGTGAACATGGTGCGGGGATGAGTCCTCTTTCTCAAAAACTGACCTGGAGGCTCGGCGCCTATAGCTCAACCGGCTAAGGCGCCAGCCACATACACCTAAGGTGGCGGGTTCGAA
>NW_003852441.1:10426006-10429946 GCF_000181295.1 Otolemur garnettii | reverse complement strand
GAGGTTGCTGTGAGCTGTAATGCCACGGCACTCTACCCAGGGGGACAGCTTGAGGCTCTGTCTCAAAAAAAAAAAAAAAAAAAAAAACTGACCTGGAAAAGGGAAGCCCTCTTTTCTCTGGGGCTGCTACACTAGAAAAATATACACCTAGAAATGCTGAAGGTCATCTTGTCACCAAGATGAGACCTGCAGAAGCAGAAAGAGAGAGAACATATCTCTGGGATCCCTGTGTGAGCACTCACATCCAACTTTTCTGAAGTCACCTTGCCCTTGAACTTTTCGGTAACGTGAGCCAATAGATTTTGCTTTTTCCTTAAACTCATTTTTAGAGATTTATGTTACTTACAATTAAAAGAGTTCTCCCCCAAATAAAACTGGAACCAGGAACGGAATTTTGCAAGTAAAGAGGCTAACATGAGGACTTGGCCGAGCCCAAGCAGGTGGAGGAGGTGAGACTCCTTCTGTCCATGGCTGGGGACTCAGGAGCCCTGCCCTATGGTAGTGCTGCCACTGTACCCAGGACTCAGGCCATGTGGCTGCCGAGACTGGGGCTTTAAGGGATTGGGTAGAATAAGCCAGATGTAGGTGTGTATTGGCCACTTCCTGTGGTCTTCCGGAAGGGACCCTAGGAAAGTGACAATAGTCAATAGACAGAAGCCGGTGCACCTTACAGCGGGGGTGGGGGGAAACACAGCCTTCCCAAAGAGGTCTTTTCTGCCTGTATCAGCCACCCAGAGCAGGGTCATCTTGGAATCATAGTTGAATTCTCTCCCACCATTTAAAACCAGCAACAGTTCGGAGCTTGAAAGTGAAGGAGGAGAAAAATAGAGACCTGTAGAAAGTCTGACCCACAGCCTTCTCCCCTGAGCTCCACTGCTGCATACACCCTCAGTGGGGAAAAAAATGCGACCTTCGTGGGTTCCAAAGGTTGTTTTGTTTGTTATAGATCACTAAGACCAAATGGAGGGGAGGAACAGGTGAAAGAAGATGACCAAAGGGGGAAGGCCCAGGAGGAGATGCCTGCAGCTAAGTCAGGGCATGGGGAAGGGATGTGGCCTGTGCCGCCGGAGGGCGGTGACCACAGTGATGATGTGAAGGGGCATGGGCAGGAAGTTTAGAGAGACCTAATGGCCTCTGCTGTTTTAATTCAGTGGAGTGGGTGGAAGAGTCATTAGCTAAAGGAAAGGGCTGGAGGAGAGTGGTGAGGATTGGGAACACCATTGTTCTAGGGGACAGGGATGCTCGCTTAAGAGGGCACTATGGTCCTGCTGAGGATGGACACCTCAAATGTGGAGATAAGTCAAGTCAAAGGACTTTGGGTTTGTTTCCCCAGATGGTGCTTAGAAGCCTAAGTTTAGCAAAAGTAAGGCACATCGGAGCACTGAGCCAGGCTTAGGTTTTTTTTAGACTGAATTTCACTTTGTCACCCTTAGTAGAGTGCTTTGGCATCATAGCTCACAGCAACCTCCAACTCATGAGCTCAAGTGATTCTCTTGCCTCAGCCTCTCTAATAGCTGGGACTACAGGTGCTCACCACAATACCGGCTATTTTTAGAGACAGGGTCTCGCTCTTGCTCAGGCTGGTCTCGAACCTATGAGCTCAGGCTATCCACCTGCCTTGGCCCCCCAGAGTGCTAGGATTACAGGTATGAGCCACAGTGTCTGGCCTCAGGCTTAGCTGTTGACGGAAGGGAGATGGTAGGGTAAGACAGGAAGGGACGTGAGGGACAGGTAAGAGAGAGGTGAGGGGAGAAACTGGTGAGGAAAGGAGTAGAGGCAGCAGGCCTGAGGGACAGCGAGCAAATGACCTGGCCAGCAGACTCAGGCTGCAAAGGGGTATGAAGACAGAGAAGGTGACAGTGCCTGGGAGCCATGGGAATCTGTGGCCAGAGACTGCAAAACAGAGCTTAGGATCTCCAAGGTAAAGTATTCCCTGGCAATGACTTCCAAAGCAGCCTTTCCCTGACTTCCAATCCTCTGAGGGGTCACAGAAAGAAGTCTGCTACTCATGAAAAGAAGTCTGCATTTGTGGTCTTAGAAGTTAGTAATGATCTGATTCATCCAGAGATTAAGAAGGTAAAGTTAACCTGCAAGAATGTCTGGGTGTGTTGTGTTCATGATTTGCAGCCTGGGGACTGAGGTTTCCCCAGAACCAGGGTATTTAGGTTGTGGGGTGCACGGTTCTAGCAGGCTGGCATGGCATCCTAGGAGCCCCAGGTGGGATGCTCACCTTGACTGTGTAGATCTGGAAATAGATGGGTTGGGTGCCCATGCGAATATAGTAGGTGATGACATCCAGGATGAAGGGGTCCACAGTCCGGGATGTGTCCAGGGACAGAGGCTGTGAGGGAGACAGGCAAATGTCTTAGCCGTCTTTCTCTAGGTACTGTGGGAGGGCCCATTTTCTTAAACTAGAAACTCCAAAGTATCCCCACTCCACCCGACACTCTGGATTCACTAACCCAGCTGCTTTTTCAACACCTTCCAAATCTTTCCTACCACCTGATTTCTACTCCTCCTCAAAATATACCTGTCCAGAGCCCCATCTCCCAAGTGACACAAAAACACACTGAGCACCCCTATGTGTAAGGCACAGTGCTCTGTGTTTGCGGTGATGAGAGGCTTGAGTGCAGAACAAGTGATGAAAGAGTGTGGATGGGGTTCTAGGTGTGGATTGGCTGCCTGCCATTGGCCAGGAGGCCGTAGTGGGCAGTCATTCAAACTCTTTGAGGTCTGAGTTTCCTTCTAGGGAAAATGAGATGTTGAACCACATGAGCTGATGTCTTTTCAGCTCTGATGGTATCTGGATCTATTAATAAACTAACATCTGCATGCTATTGGGACTGGACTACATGCCTTGTCCTCTGGGCCTTCCTTAGTCCCATGTGATTCTAAAGCATCACGATTGGGTATTTCAGGCAAACAGGACAGAACATCGGCATAGAATGTGTTAATATCAGAGTTTGAAAGCAGCTAGGAGTTTATCTCCTCCAGCTCATACCCATTCCTGTAAAATCTCTTCTGACTCTCACTTCTGGTCTATTGGAACATTGTTGCCTTCAGAAAGGTCACACTGAGGTACGAGCTTATTCTGAGAATGCTGTTATTGTTCATAATGTTTCTGCTTCTTTGTGTGGAAACTGCTTTTGGAATAAGCATAAGGATCATACAAATTGTAAATTATAGAGGAAAGGGAAGCAGGGAAAACCTCAAATCTTAACATGTGCCCTGGCAGGAAATAAAACCTACCGACAAAGGAGGTCTGCATCGAGTGATCCTCCTGTCATGTCCTCCAAGTTTCAAGGAAAAGAATTTTAATACCCAGCTAAGAGGTCTTTTGTGTATATGCAAAGACATTTTCAGATGAGGTGTAACTCAGAAAACAGGCACTACCCAAATATATATATATATATATATATATATATATATTTCTTTTTTTTTTTTTTTTAGTTTTTGGCCAGGGCTGGGTTTAAACCCACCACCTCCGGCATATGGGGCCGGCGCCTTACTCCTTTGAGCCACAGGCGCCGCCCCAAATATCTTTATTTGAATAAAATATGTCAGAAGACATCACAATCAGTCAAGTGATAAAGCAAAAGGGACAGCTCAGTAAAGTGGAAGTAAAAAACTAAGATGCAAAAGAAGGAAAATTGTGTGAAATTTGACAATGTCAAAGAAATGAAAATAAAAAAATTATATACAAGAATCAGTAGTTCCCTTTTAAACTAGTAATAGCTACTACCCAAACATAACAAAAGAAAGATACCGTTCACAACAGCAAGAAACACAATCAAACATGAAGGGTAAAGTTAGCAAGAAATGGGAAAAAACTGACATGATGAAAATCGTATAATTATACTGAGGGATATATAAGAAGACTTTAATAAATGAAGAGCTATACCATGCGCCAAGAGAGAAAAATCTTTTTTTTTTTTTTTTT
>NW_003852441.1:10415145-10425754 GCF_000181295.1 Otolemur garnettii | reverse complement strand
GAGCCGAGAGAGAAAAATCTTAATATGCCAAAGATACTAATTCTCTTCCAAAATTTCAATCAAAATCTCAAAAGTACTGAAAAAATAAAAAAAAAAGAAAACTTGAAATGGAAGTCTGATGTTTATCAGAAAAGATTAAATAAACAAGTATAGTCTGAAGAGGTTTGAAAAAGAAGAGTAGTGGGGTAGGCTTACTGCCAGATAGAGAAATATAAAAGTGTCAATTTGGATAGAAATGAATAGCGAGAACAAGTATCCAAAAATAAATTTAGGCATATATAAGAGCTTAGTAAAGGATAGAAGTGGCATTTCAAATTGGCGAGGCAAAATGGTTTATGCAATAAATAGCTTTAGGGCAACTAGCTAAACATTTGAAACAAAACAAAATTACATACTTCATACCAAACACTAAAATTAATTGCCAGTGAGCTAATTATTTAAATGTAAAAATAGGGACAGGAAAAGTGTTAGAGTCAATTATCAGTGAATATTGATTAGACCTTTCAAAGCAGGACTCCGGAGGCAGAAGCCATAATGAATAAAGTGCGATGTCTGGCTACATAAAATAGTAAACTTTGCAAGTCAAAAAAAATGGCAGGCAAGTTATAAAGTGGAAAAACTGCAACAGGTAGGATAGCAAAAAGGGTACAATTCTCTTAATTTAGGAAAGCCCCTTCAGATCAGTGAAGGACGAGTTCCCTCCCCACTGCTGGCCGTTGCTGCGGTGTGGTTTGTGGATGAGTGGAGATGCCCACTCATTCTGTCACTTCAGGCCAACTACCTAATCTCTACACCTCGGCTGCTTGGTCTGTAAAATGGTGACAATGGCAGCTGCTGATGACAGCACCTTCCTCTGGGCTGTGAAGAGAGTGGAATGAGCCAATCCTTCCCGAGAGTGCTTAGAATAGTGCCCGGCACACAGTAAGTCCTCAGAAAACGTCAGCTATTAACAATCAGTAGAAAGTGATCAGCAGAGGCTCACGGAAGAAGGTATGTAACTGGCCTCTGGAATATTTTACTTTGGTTTTTCCATGCTGGTCTGGTCCAGGGTAAGTGCTTGGTAAGTGCTCTGAGTAAATTCAAACCATGACCCAGCTAGGGCTCCCCTCTCACGTTCCCTTTTGCTTCACCTTACCTCTGGGACTCTTGATAGAGTCAGGGGTCAAGGGCAATATCTGCAAAACAGCCCTCTCCACCCCCGATTCCACCTCCCTGCCCAGTGCTGTCTTCAGTCCCCCTCTGCTCACCCTCTGAGCCCCCTTCCCACGTGGGGCCCTTGCTGTCCCTACCATCTCAGCCAGCTTGTGAATGGCCGGGCACAGGGTGTTGACTGTGCTCTCATACCACCGGTCTGCGCGGCCCAGGAAGGCGGCCAGCTCTCCCAGCTCCAGCTGCCTGGATACTGCGGGCTCCTGGGGATAAGCAGAGGAGAAGAGTTGTCCGACCCTGTCTCTGGCACTCTCTTCTGGCCAGAGGGGCCCCAGGTGCCATGGGCCTAGGCTTTGTGAATGTGGTCAAATCATTTAACCTCTTGGGGCCTCCATCTCTGCACATAAGATTATTGTTCTGATCTATAAACTCAGATGAAGCTGAAATACCCTTTGCTGAGGGCCACTTTCCAGGGTCATGGAAAATGATCACTAGACTTAAAAGGGGAGAAACAAGTATTGCTTTGACCCACTGCTCCCCCATAGGTGTAAGCGGTGGGGCCCAGAGACAAGGCCACAGCAGAAGTTAGGAACTTCTCAGGGGGGTGGGGCTAGCCAGATCCTTTGTGTCTTTGTCATAGGAGGAGAAGGAGGGGAAAAGGTTCATGTGTGGCCAGTGTAAAGCCTGGAAGTGTGGCTACATCTCCTCCACTAGATGAGTGGGCTTCCACTGCTGGGAATTTCCTCTTATGTGATCTCAGGAGGTGTGTGTGTGTGTGTGTGTGGAGAGAGAGAAAGAGAGCATCCCATATTTGAGAAGCAGTTTGCAACTAACTCCATTACGGAAAACAGCAATGAGCAGGGCACCACCCTGAAGGGCCTATCTTTGGCCACATCCAGCCCCCAGATCCCCTCATCTGTGGTTTTTGAGACAGAAGACCCTGGAGGTCTCTCCCAGCACCACAATCTCAGGATAGTGGTTCCAGTCCCTGGGCCAGGGACACCAGGGACACCAGGCTACAGGTGTTCCCCTGCCCAGCCCCGCCCCTGTTCTCCCGCCCACAACCCCCACCATCTCTCAGTCACCTGAGGCGCCAGCACAGGGATGTAGTAGAGCTGCAGGCTGAGCCTGGGGGTGAGGCAGAACTTCTGGGTCTCCCGTTTCCTGGCAGTGGGCAGGAAAGCACAGGGGTAAGAGCGGTGTTGGCTTCTAACAGACTCACTGCCTCCCGGCTCTGCCATTTATCACTCTATTTCTCGGCTTTGGGCTGTCTGTGTCAGCTCTCTGAGCTCTGTTCTCACCTATGACATGGGCAGAGTAGTGACAGTCTTGTGGGGTGGTGATGAGGACACAGGGACTAACGCCGGGTGGCAGTGAGCACGGTGCTCTGGGTGGCTGCACATGGGGGATATTGCAGGGTCCTCCCTTGTTCCTCCCTGGCCTCTGCCTTTGACCCTCTCCTGCCTCTCCTTGATCCTTCACCAGCCTGTGCCAAGGCCCCCTGCTCCCCCTGCCAGCCCCCTCCCCCATTCCCACCCTGGGGTCCTACCGGAGTCTGTAGTAAGCCTGGGCCAGGCGCCCCAGCATCCTGTCATCCCCCAGCACCAGCACCCGCGCTGTGTGAAGCCGAGAGACGCCGGGCAGCAGTTCCCCATCCCCGCTGGGCCTGCCTGTCCTGCGGTGCAGCCCAGGGGGCCCGTCCCAGCTGCCAGGCATCAAGAAGTGTGGGGGCCACGCACGTTTCTTGATGCCCCCTTTGCGCTGCAGCCCGGCACGCTCCATCTCAGGACTGCCAGGGGCAAGTGGTTCATCAGCCCCTGAGGGAAGGTCTCGCTCAATGCCACTGTCAGTGGACAGCACAGACACCCGGGCCAGTTCCCGGTCTGGCCGGAGACCCTGGAGATCCAAGGCCTCCAAGTCAGCGCTGAGGCGCAGCTGGGACCGCGGGCGGAGGAAGAGCACCAACTCCTTCCCTGGGTGGGACAGAACGGGACTGTCAGGGCAGTCAGGGCATGTGAGGGTGGCAGTGCCCTACCCGAATCCAGACAGGTCCCCACAGAAGGCACAAATACACACAGACACAAACACACGGACAGATACAGATATACAGACACGCAGACACAGATACACACAGAGACACAGACATGTACACACACACAGACACACTATGCACACAAGGCAGCAGGTACCCCGTTTCCAGCCAGCCCCACAGAGGAGTGGACAGACAGCCCGGCCACGTACAGAGCTGCTCCTCGCCGGCCCACAGGTGGAAGGTGATGCAGGGGCTGGGCAACGGGATGCCAGGTGGCCGGTCTTGGATGGGGTCACCTGCAGAAAGGAGGAGGCTGTGGAAACCATGAAGGAGAGGGATGTGGGACCTTCTTCTGCCCTCCCTGCCCCACCCGGCTCCCGTGGGAGACCCGGTGGGGTGGCAGGGACCCCTTCCCTCCCACAGCTGGTCTGTGGAGTCTGTTTTTCCATCTATGCCAACACCAGCTCACCTAGGGACCAACACAGCTGTCCCTTCCCTGCCCAAGAATGCCTGGCAGCTTTCCCACAAACAAACCTCCCAGGCCAGCTCTTAGGAGCTATCACAAACCAGCTAACAAGGCCCTTTCCAACCTATTCTCCCAGGCTGGCTCTGGTCCCCAGCCCTGGCTGCAGCCAGGAGGGCTTCCCACTGTTCTGTGAACAGCCCTGCCTGCATCCAGATGAAGCTGGAATGACTTCTGTCTTTCTCGGCACTGCTTCTGGTATCCTGCACACAGTAGACACTTAATTGATGTCTACTATGTAAGAGACACTTATGAGACCTCATCAGCTAAGCCCAGGGCCAGCAGGGAGCCTGGTTAGTTCAGGGGAAAGACCAGGACTGACCCCTCTTCCTGCTCTTCCTTCTAGAATCCTGACCTCTCCAGTGGTCCGTGGGGTGGTCACTTCCTCCCAGCAGACCTTAGACCTGCCAGGTCCCCTCTACTCACCTGGTCCACATTGTAATCATTTCTCTGGATCCTGCCAGTGACCCCATGTGACAGGTAACATTATTATATCCCTCATAAATTAAAATTGTCCCTCAATAATCAGGGACAGAACCAGGGCACAGAGAGGTTAAATAACTGCCTCCAAGGACACAGAGTAAGTGGCAGAGGTAGGATTTGAGCCCAGTTAGCCTGGCTGCAGAGTCCATGCTTTTACCCACACACTGTGCTTGTAATCACTGTCCCATACGACCCCCTATAGCCACAGGGACTCAACAGAATGCCAGGTGGTCATTAAGATACACAGGGCACGTGTACGTGAGACAGGTGCCCCTGGATATGGCTTGGGGCCTGGCCCAGATGGTCTATCCTGGTCCCTGCAGAGTTACTGCTGGGTGTTAGCAAGTAGTACCCAAGGATAGCAAAGCCACCTTGGGCCCAGGGCTT
This sequence comes from Otolemur garnettii, assembly GCF_000181295.1. Lineage (NCBI taxonomy): Eukaryota > Metazoa > Chordata > Mammalia > Primates > Galagidae > Otolemur > Otolemur garnettii. The sequence goes on along the minus strand of NW_003852441.1, from coordinate 10,421,180 downwards.
GTTCCAGCTTCATGAACAGCCATTTCCACATGGTGATCAAAGGCAGTACAGAATAAAGCCGAGAAGATGGAGTCTGTAGGCTGGGGATGTTCTGCCCACCTCACCCTGACTTCTGCAGCCTCCACCTAGCCTGGGCTGCCAAGCTGAAACACTCAAGGCTAGGACGCTGACCTCTGTCCATGGTTTCCAATCCTTAACCCCGTGTCTTGTAACTATAGGTGCATAGTCAGTGACCACGTGTTCTGGGACGTGCAGGCTGACACATTCCATGGGTACTTTGGGTGACCATGAAGCAGGACCCACAACAGCCAGGAAAATACTATTTAGGACAGTGCTATAGGTTATTTCAGATTCCCCATCCACATGGAGCTTCCCAACAGTGTATGGCCTTGTCTCATAAAGGAGGGGTGTGGAACAAAGAGCGGTGATACCAGGTACAAATGCCGTCGACTCATCTGTATATTAGGTGCTCTTGTAGATGGACTTTGGTTACTGCAGCAGAGTGGTGAAGAACTAGACAGCCTGGATTTGAATTTTAACCTCTTTCTAACTCAGTTTTCTCCTCTGTAAAATGGGGGTAATAATAGTTTCTATTTCCTAAGTTTTACTGTGAGGATTAGTTGAGTTAATACAGATGTGAAATATATTTAAGGTGCTTAGAACAGGAAGCTGAGGCTAGTAAGTGCTCTGTAGGTGTCAACTGTTATCCTGACCAAATTACCCATCTTCTTAGCCGAGTCCCCCAGGCCCAGAGGAGCTGCCATGTGTCCCGCCCCTCCTGCACCACGCGGACTCAGCACAGGTCCAGAGTTGCTCTCTGGAGCCGCCTGAGGCGCTGCTCGGCCTGGCCCCTCCAGGGGTCCCATCTGGCCCCTGCCTCTTACCGTCGCAGCGCCCTCTCGCGGCGGCCGCGGGCCCCAGCAGCGAACAGTAAATCTCCTCCAGCCTCTCCAGATGTTCTGCCCTGCTCGGGCTGGCCTCGCTGGCCAACTGCTCCACGGCTGTCACCACGGCGTGGAAATAGTGCTCGAGGGTACAGCGTGAGCTGGTCTGTCGAAGAGCGTCAGAGCCTAGGTCGCAGCCCAGCACCCACGGACCCCAGCTCCCACCCAAGTCTGCAGGCTCATGGCAGCCCTGGGTGGCACCTCCCCTCTACCCTTGGAGGCCAGGCGAGAGCTTCCTGAAAAGGCTTCTGGACCTCACATCCAAGGTCCGCTCCTGCCCTAACACAGCTGTTACCTGATGCTACCTGCAGGTGGGGGCCCTTTAGCCCCTCACACTCCGATCCGGGGAGACAGCTGGTGGCTTCAAACATCTGTAACCTGGAAGGGTGGAGATGGCCACTGCCACCCACCCCTCTAAAGCATCACCAGCATTTGGATGAACATTCTGCCCCCATTAGAATGTGAATTCCAGGAAGGCAGGGATTTTTGTCTGTTTTGTTCATATTCTAGGTTCTGTTGAGACAGCAGTGAACAAAACAGAGAAAAATTCCTGTCTTAATGGAACTTATGGTGGGGGGGGGCAGGTGATAAACCAGACAAGTAAAATTTATAGTATGATATGTAATGATACGTGCTAAAGAGAAAATAAAGCAGAGAAGGAGGATGTGGAATTTAAGGGAGAGGCTGAATATTAAGATTGTGTGGTCTGGGAGGCCTCACTGAGAAGGTGACTTGAAGTGTTGACTTAAAAGAAGTAAAGGGGTGAGCCCTGCTGATGTCTGAGATAACATTTTAAGCATAGGGAACAGTATGTGCAAAGGCCCTGGGGCACAAGTATGCCAGATGTATTTGAGAGCAATAAAGAGGCCTGTGTCCCCAGAGCAGAGAAAATGAGAAGAGGAGTACAGGAGATGAATGGGAGAGGAAATGTAGACTGGGGAAGATCATAAGAGTCTTGTAGACCACCATAATAACTTTGGCTTTGACTCTGAGTGAGGTGCTGTTGTAGATACTGTGGCAGTGACCAGATCCCACCTTCAGATCTGAGGCACTCCTTAGCCCTGCTGCTAGGAGAACTGGCAGCCAGAGTGCTCAGCTGAGTTCCAAAATCACATTCAGTGGAAGAAAGCCACCTCTTCAGGACATGCCCTTTTCCTGGGGACAGTCCACATCCAGTACATAGTGGATGTGGAGGCATAAAGGCCTTACCCCCTCACCCTAATTCCAAATGTCTCTAAAAGCCAGCTCAGCTCCAGACTTGCCATAGACCCAGCATCTACACAATAGCCTTCTTTGTCCCTGCACACAATCTTGCACCCTTCACACCCTTCACACCCCACTGTGGCGTCCCCAGTAAACCTACTGCTTAGAAATTTCCACAAAGGGAAACATGGGGGTGGTAGAGTAGACACCTGGCATGATTTGACTCATGTGTTAGTAGCGACAAGTTTGAGAATGGATCAGAGAGGCAGGGGGCCAGAGTAGGAGCAGGGGGGCCAGAAGGCACTGAAGCCAGCATGGTGGCAGGTGAGGCGATGGGAAATGGCTTGATTCTGCCCACATTCAAAGGTGGAAGCTATAGAAAGGGTCTGTCCCAAGGTTTCATGCCTGAGTGGGTATAAGAATGGCATGCAGTGAGCTGCGAAGAGGAGAGGCTGTGGGCAGAGCTGGCTCTGGAGCTCAGTAGAATGAAGGCATGGGAACAAGAGGAAAATTAGACCCTAATCTTGAAAAGCAGCAACTGGTTTAAGGTTACATTGCCAACCCACAAGACAGCTGTGTCTTCTGACTCCCTTCCTTGGCCTGGTTGCCACATCTCTCTGGAGATCCCTGACTTCAAGGCTTAGCAAAGAAGCCTGCCCTGGTCCTTGCTCTCCTGACCTCATGTGGAGCACATCTACCTTGAGACACCCCCATCTCCAGTATCCAGAATACCATACAAAGGGTCAGAGAGATGGGGTGTCCCAGCCTGACCTCCCAGTCTGGGACCTGGTCAGCTAGTCCCAGGACATGCACAGAGACCAATCTACTCCCCATCTGGGTCTCAGACCAACCCCCCAGTTCACAGAATATGTCCTGACAGTCATATAAGTCCTACCTGCTAGGCAGGTGATTGGCAATGACACCCCTAAATTTGCTTCAATAGGTAGAATTCCAGAGAAGGAGACTGAGTCTCAGGGGTGTGAGGAGTGGTGGTCAACAAAAGCTGGGGAACCCCAGGCCAGGCTGATGTTCATCCAATGAGGGTTACCAGGGGACTGTGAGGGCCCCTCTAATGCTAAGCTTTCAAGGGTCTTTAATTTCAGATAGACAATGACTTCTCCATAATCCCTCTTGCTCTCCTTCTGCACCTTCCCCAAATTCTCTATAAAAATCAAGATCCAGAGCAGTGGGCTCTGGATAAAGTGAGGTGGGAGGGGAGGATATAACAGTTTGACTACACCTAAAAAAATACAGGTTTTACTTTCAGTATTTCTTTTTTCATTGCAAAATAATATGTGCAACAGAGCTGTGAGGTCCAGCCTCAAACCCTGCCCCATTCCTGACCTCGTGCTACCCTCAAGCCCAACCTCATTCTTAACCCTATTCCAAAACCCAGCTTCCTCCAACTGGGGGATGGTGTGAATCTTGGGGATGGATTGTCTATTTCTCACATCAATGAGTAACAAAAATCAGTGCTCTTACACATTTGACTTGGTTGTATCAAAATGATGCCTGTCTTAAGCCTACACCATGGCCCATTCTGTGAGCTAGAAACAACCACTGGAGCTGAAGAAAGGGCACTGGGAAGTGCCGAGTTAGCAGACAAATGCTGAGTCGGGAAAAGTCCTCTCTTTCCCCAGCTTCCTGAGAGTCATGGCCAGTTGCAGGGAGAGAGGACAGTATCCCGCATTAGGGGCCATATGTGTGTGCTGAAACTAAGATGAGGCCTAAGGTAGGAGTTAGCAGGGGTGGTGACATTCTCCAACATGTGATGTGTGCTGCAAACACCTACAGGGGCTGCTATGAAAGGAGAGAAGTCAAGGATGGTTGGGTGGGGAGAATGAGTCAAGAACCCTTGATAAGTCCAAGCAGGCGGACAACCACAAAGCAGTGGTATTCTAGGTATAGGGAAGGTGCTCTTTGACAAAGAGGATGACAAAAAACAATAGAAATGGTTTGAGGAGGGACATAGCCATACACTAAAGGACAGACCTTCTAAAGCAAGGATTAAGGTTCAGACTGTGGAGGATTCTAGATAGAAAACAGGAAGAAAAGCAATGAGTCCAGTGCATTTTGAAGGGCAAAGCAGGGTCTGAGTCATGGGCTGGGGACAGGGGCTGACTCCCCCGCTTCCTGGGGCTGGACAAGCTGGAGATGGCTGAACCCTTGAGAAAACTCCCCTTTGTGGGTGCCTGGCACCCCCCAGGCAGTACCACAGCCCTGAGTCATAGCCACTCAGAGTCCTAGCTGTCAGGTCCAGCCTTCTAGCAGCTTCCTCCACATCACCCCACAGAAAGTCACCTCTTACAGGCAGCAGTCCTCCCCGAACCAAAAGTCTAGTACCTGGTATCAACCCTCGGCCAGAAAATCTCCAACCTACAGGATTTCTTGGGCCATGTATAGGGGCTGAGGCTGAGTCAGAGAGAAAAGCTAGAAAGTAAGTGTTGGAAATAAACTAAACACTTAACAACAAGATTGGGGCACTAGTTGAATAAATATCAGCACATTCATAAGAGAGAACACCGTGCAACCTTTAGAAGTACATGTTTTTCAAGGAAAATATTTCCATCTGGCAGTATTTCCGATGGCACAGGAAAATGAGCCCTTCAAAGACACATGTGTGCTCATATATATGCCTGAATGCACATGCAGAATCTACAACCATTTACACAATTTGGTTAAAAAGGAGCTGGGGAAGCTGGAAAGTATTTGAACATAAGCTCAACATCAGTAAGATCTGGGTTCAAGTCCTGGCTCAGGCACTTTGCCTCTGTGTGACCGTGAGTAGATTATCAATATCTCTGTGCTTTAGTTTCCCCATCTATAAATGTAGATGATAACAATTTTATCTATGTTGCAATGTTGAAGGGAGAATTTTGAAATGCAATAAATGTAAAGTATCTAACACAGCTTCTGGAACACACTAGGTGTTCAATAAACAGTGACTCATAATTATTATTGTCACATTTGTGAACTATGAAAACATGTTCATTGCTATCATGTCTGGGTTAAAGGTTATATTTTCTTCTTCAGCTTGTCTGCATTTTTCAGATTTTCTTTAGTAAAAGCATATTAATTTTTGTTTTAGGGGAGGAAAAGTCATATAAAACAGGAGACGGGGGACAAGTAGAGTGAATGATTGGCGTGAATGTGCAGGGACCTGGGCTGAAACCCACAGGGGCTGGGGTGGGGATTTACCTGCAGCTTCCGGTGCAGGGCACCTGCCTGGCAGGCCTCCCCCAGAGCTGCCTGCAGGGCATGGGAGACCACGTGGCGCATGCAGGCCTCTGGCGTCTGCTGCTCCTGGGCCGCCTCTATCTCCAGGAGCAGGGCACTGCATACGGAGGCAGACACCAGCTCAGGATCCACGAAGAGGAACACTCTGAGGGCAGAGGTGGGGGAGGGGCAGAACTGATGCAGATGGTGACCAAGGAGGCAGCTACTGGATGGACACCCTCAGAGCTGGGCAGCACCCCAAGCTATTTAATTCCTCTAAAAAGAGGAGCCTCAAATCCTAACGTGGCTAGGCTCAATGACAATAGGGAGTGGCAGGGACTAGGGCAAATAAGAGCATGCACAGCCCTTCTAGAGGGGCAGCTCCAGTCCATTTTGCTGTAGTCCTCTGTCTTTGCACAGGAAAGCAGGCCTTGTCTTGCATCTACATAAGTTCCAACCTTAATCCTGCTCCCTCCCTCAGCATCTTGGCCCAGTGATTACATTGCCCCCTAGAAGAGATCCTAACTCCTTTCTGCCAGAACAGAAGCCCTGAACCCCAAGTGCATCCCTTCTTCTCTCATCACCCTTATCACACAAGAAAACCAATCTCACCTACTCTGTCCTCCTCACTCGATGATGTCAGCCCCGCTTTGCTTTTTTTTTTTTTTTTTT
>NW_003852441.1:10412490-10414929 GCF_000181295.1 Otolemur garnettii | reverse complement strand
GTGGCTGGCGCCTTAGCCGGTTGAGCTATAGGCGCCGAGCCAGCCCCACTTTTCCAGTGCTAATTGGCCTGGATCCCCTTCACCTCCCTGCACTCTTCATGAACACAGCAGCCTCAACCTCAAACTCAAGCTGTGCCTTGAGTCAGAGGGAGGCATCAACCCTGACTTTATCACCCCTTTTCCCAGCATGAATAGTGGCCATTTCCTCAGTCTTTTCTAAAGAGCTGGGCACGCTCAGTAGAAAACCTCCAGACTGCATGTGACTATGGCTGACCCTCCTCCACCATGGCTATTTTGGAGCCCCCTCTGGCTGCCTGGCTGGTTTGCTGCTGCTTCCTGGCAGCGAGCAGGATGTAGGTGGAACAAAAGAACTCCAGAATGGCCCCAAGGCTATGTCCACCTTCTGCAGGTGAGCAGGGTAGCTCTGAATCCATCCTACCAAGAAAGACCTGCCCTGCTTTCAGCAGTCTCCAGAAAACCACATGGCCTGTCCACCCTTGAACTGCAAACACACTCCACGGCTGGACAAATGTCACAGCCAGGAAGCTCTGCTGGGGCGCTCCCAATCCAGCCTCTTCTTTTGTCCTCCTGTCACTGAGCAGCCACAGTCCCCAATACCTTGCAGGGGCTGAAAGCAGAGTCCTTTCTGGAGCCACTCACCTCTCCTGGTAGGGGTACAGTTCGTTCATCAAATTCTGTTCAGCAATGACCATCCTTTGGTAGAGCGTCCCTGCAGATCAAACCACTTCAGCCACCCAACCCCCAAGGCTCTGACTTCCATTCCCTACCTTCCCACAGAGGGTGGTGAGACTTTTAAGTTCCTCAGTATCCCAGAGAAAAAGGCAAGACCCGAGGTGGTGCTGGAGGTGTAGCCTGGGAGAAAAAGACGTTCGGAGGCTCTTACCTGGGACAGCTGTCTCCGTTTTCAGCTTTATGGCGCAGTCCAAGGCAATCGTGCAGTAGGGGGTGGGCAGAGTCAGTAACCTCATGCAGAAGGTGTAGGCCCTCTGGTAGAGCTCCTCCGTGATGCCTGTGGCCTGGGTGGGAGGGGGAGTTGGGGTGCCCAGAGCCCAGGTCATGAAGGGTCCTGGGGGGAGTGTTGGGGGAGATTGGAAGAGGAGGACGGGGTCGGGCCCCACGGCCAGACTTGAGCTCGCAGCCACCTCCCAAACCCACATCTTCCAGGCTCTTCCTCCAGCACACCCATAAGACATTCCTTTTCTGCTCCTTTCTAGCTTACCAAGGTGGAAACTCTCTCATCTGGTGTCATCAGCGAATCAAACCCCCTCCCCCGCCCGCCCTCACGAGCCTTTCTGCTCCACCAGGGCAGCACCTTCCTGCCCACCAGGTTCAAAATCTTGGAATCACTTCTGCTTTGCTCCTCCTTGCATGAAACAGTCCTGTCCCTTCTCCTCTGTGGGAGCCAGCCATGCCCCACCTGCCCCTGGTTCTCCAGTGAGCCACGCAGACTTCCTCTCCCTGCCTTCCTCACCACCACCCCCACCCCGAGACGATACACAGCTCCAGGTGACTCTTTCCATGACATTAGAAAAGTTTTATCACATCTCTTTTCTGTGTAGGGATTCATGATGGTTCCCATTGCATGTATGAGGAAATCCAAAGACCTCATCCTGCCATTCGAGGCTCTCCATCCCTTCTCCACCCTGCCTCGACCTCCCCAGAGCCTCCCCAATGTTATCTCTCTGTGTGGGAGGGAAAGGGCACAGCTTGTGCTGAGAAGCCAGTTTGGGGCAGCCAATCAAAGAGGTTATTCTAGGCTGACCCTGGCAGGGACTGAGCAACCACTAAGAAGAGAGGACAGTGTCCGGTCCAGCCACATGTGGGTCACCACTACCACCTTGACCTCAGCCCCCAGCTCACCTTGGTGAGCACATACATTAGAGTAAGCAGCAAGGGAATGATGACATGCCGGAGGTCCTCGCTTTCTGCCTGGAAAACAGGAGATGGATCAGGTGACATTATTGTGCTGGGAGGCTTCCCGCATCCTAGCAGGAGGCAGTCCAGGCTGGGGTGTCCAGAGGATGCTGTGGAGGGCAGCTGAGGGGGTAGGGGAGAGCAAAGGGCCACAGTCTGCCCTGGATACAGGGTGGAGAGGGAGGGAGCACAGAAGTGGGAGCCCTTTTGTGAGGGCTTAGGGGTGCAGGATGCAGGGTCTCCATGGAGGAGGGGTGACATTGACTCAGGGCAGGAGCCACAGCAAAGCACCAAGTAAACCCCCAACTTGGAGCCTCCCTTGAATGCAGCATTTCCCTAACAGCTGCCCACAGAACACTGGGTGGTGCGGAGGATAATTTTAAGTGGTACAAGGATAATTTTGAAAAATGTCAATTGTTACATAATTATGTTTATAGGTGCCTTCTGTTTCTGACAAGTGATAATGGGTTTTCCATTTATGGTCATGTTATGGGTTTCTTCCCA
>NW_003852441.1:10397388-10412178 GCF_000181295.1 Otolemur garnettii | reverse complement strand
CGAGCCCCCACTTTTATTTTTTTAGAGAAGGATTCTCCTATGATGCCCAGGCTGGAATGTGGTGGCTTATCCACAGCCATGATCATAGCTCACTGCAGCCTTGAACTCCTGAGCACAAGTGATCCTCCAGCTTCAGCCTCCAAGCACCTGGGACTACAGGCTGCCACTGTATCCAGCTTCTTTTTGAAATATGTTTATTCAAGTAAAACAAGGCTAATTGATGTGAAGAAAATATTGCTTATGTACAAGTGCAGGGAGGAAGATGTACATGGTAAAAATCATGCCAGTAGTCCACAAATGACTAAGCACTGCTGGGGCTGAGCCCTGGGCAGGATCAGCCCCTTCCTTCCTCTGATCCCGGCTGCCTCTCCCAGGCCGGGGGAACCCACCTTCTCCAGTTCTCTGAGCAAGATGCGGACCAGCGCTGGACTCTTGCCAGGATCGCGCTCGACCTTCTTGTGCAGGGACCATCTCCACATGCCTGGGCCTGGAGGAAGGGAAGCCCAGCATGACCAGGCAGGGGAGGGGATCTTAGAGGATGCTCCTCTGATCAGGACCCTGAGCCCTGGAGCCCTGGACTGCGGCTTTGCCTAGCTACAGGCCTGGCCCCTCCACCACCCAGTGCTTGGTCCTCTGTGCACTCAGGGTGGGCTCCTCATGTGGGGGGAATACTGATCTGTAGTTCTTTGGGGACAATGAGCTTTCAGGACAAAAATGAGGACAGGTTGGACACCACTGGGGACGGTGTGTGCCTGTAGATGGCAGAGCAGCAACGTCTGTGTGGGGTGTCCTCAGCCACACTCTGGGAGCCCCACGGGCCTGCAGTCTGGTGGGGCATTTGGTTTGGCTGTGGAGCTGGCACAGGTGGCTAAGAAAGAGGGTGGCAGGTTCCCGTGTGCTCAGTTCTAGGAGTGTTGAAGCAGAGATGCTTTCTCACTCCTTCAGGCTCTAGATATTTCTAGCAAGAAGAGGGCTTGGCTAGAAGCCCCTCACCCTATGAACTCCAATATGTGGGTTTGGCTGGGGCAGATTAGGGGCGGCACGGGGAGCCACCACAGCCCGCCCATTGGCTCTTACCTTGGTTGCTCTGCAGGGCCGGGGCCTGGGCATTGAGGTCCCGGAGCACAGCCTGCACGCTCCTCTGGAGGTCCAGCTCCACATCTAGGCAGTGGTGGAAAGTGGAGGGGAGCTCAGTTCTCCTGGCCCCACCCTGCCCCACTTCCATTCCCCTGAGAATGTCTTTAGCCCCGTCTATGAGCCTCAAGAGGTGACAAAAGTAATGAACTTTCCTTCTAATGGCACTTGGGGTCAGGATTTAAAGTGTAGTATATATATCACTGGTGAACGGAAAGACAATTTTAGGTGGTACACAAGCAGTCTTAAAATCTGAATAGTTATGTGCTTCTTTTACTGCATATTAGAAAAAATAGAACACATTTTCTTCCTTCCTTCCTTTTTTCCCTTCCTTCCTTCTCTTTCCTGCTCTCTCTTGCTTCTGCTGTGTCACATTCAGCTGTGACAACCACATTACCTTCTCTTACCTCCCATTACAAAGGCAGTCAAGCCTTTATCTTCTGAGTCTCAGATTCCCCTACTTTGCCAAGGGAGTTAACTTTTTATGTTTCACAGAAAAATAGAGAAGTTGCCAGTAGCCCTGGGAGACAGCTTCAAATAAACACTGTTTTCGAAAGGCTTGAGCAGCCAGGACAAAATTCAAAGTCTCAGGCTTTGTCCACATCTGGCCTGCAGACCTGTTTTATTTGGACTTGTGTAGTGTCTTAAAGAAAAAAAAAAAAAAAAAGAAATTAGCTGCCAACATTTACACATCAGGTGATTTTGCATGAAAGTTTGGGTTCCGGCAGCTCTTAAAAATCTGCCCACACTGAGTATGTATTCTTCTTACATGTGACAATTGATAGGGGCGGGGGAGCAGCAGCTCCCTCGACATGGGCCCAGCTTCTCCAGCTCTTCACTGCTCCCATTGCCCTGATTTCGCTTACTCTACCTGGCCCCTGAAGGCCCCCGAGTTTGAGACCCCTGGCAGCTGACTGAGCCCAACAAGCTGGATTGTCTAAAAGGGACGAGAATAAAGACTAATGCTTTTAGCTAAAGAGGAGAGTGGCCAAATTCAAGGGTGGGAGACTGTGAGGGCACAAAGATTATTGGGTTCTGGGGAATGAGGAAGACTGGACTGGCTTGGATGTTGCTTACCAATGGTGGCAAGAACAGATGAGGGCAGCTTAGCTCTGAATGCTGTGCCTTTGAATGCCACAGCAAAGAGCTCCTGTTCCCCACAGTATTCTCCTGTCTCCCTGTAGACCAGGTAAGCCTAGCCAAGCCGTTCTGAAGGCTGCAGCCACAGGGGACTGGAGACTCTGGACTCTTCCCACTGCCCAGGCTATATAAGCCCTGGGCTTCTCCACAAGCTCCCAAAGAAGGGGGAAGTACCCCAAGTGAATGATACTGGAATTCATTTTAATCTTGGAAACGAAAGCTTGAAGCTGGTTTTGATCTGATGAAGCAAAAGAAAAGAATGGGATGTTTCTTGTGCCTCAAGTGTCTTGGGGTTGCTCATATATGATGTGCATGCCTAATATCATTGTTGACTCTGAACAGTCAATGAATAAGTGGCATCCACTGTTGCTATTCTCATCTCCACCCAGAAACGTGGGATATTACTGTTAAATATAACATGACAATTAATATCTAACATTTAAATATACACAGAGTATTCCATAGGAGTGGCAAGACAATGCTCTATGTTCATCAAACCAGGTTCATTTTTGTCACAGGTAGACAGGAAGACTACATTTCCCAGACTCCCCTGGAGTTAGCTAAAAGCCACATGACTGAGTTCTGGCCAATGGAATGTTGTGGAAGTGATGTCACTTACAGGCCTGGTCATAACTTCCCCTGCCCTGTCCTCCATACTCTCTCTTCAGTCCCTGAATGCTTTCTTAAAACCCAGATGGGACTGGGATGTGAATGAGAATAAATATTTATTGTGTTAATGAAATTTGGGGTTGTTAGGGAGCTACCATTCTCTGAATGACTCATGAATATATGAAGTGTTTTCCAGTGTATTATCTCATTTGATTCTGACAAGAACCCATGAGTTTGTTTTGTTTTTGAGACAGAGTCTCATTATGTCACCCTCAGTAGAGTGCTGTGGCATCACAGCTCACAGCAGCCTCCAACTCTTGAGGTTAAGCGATTCTCTTGCCTCAGCCTCCCAAGTAGCTGGGACTACAGGTGCCTACCACTATGCCTGGCTATTTTGTTGTTGTTGTTGTTGTTGTAGTTGTCATTGTTCGGCAGGCCCAGGCTGAGTTTGAACCTGCCAGCATTGGTACATGTGGCTGGTGACTTAGCTGCTAAGCTATAGGCCCCGAGCCAAGAACCCGTGAGTTTGGCAGACAAATGCTGTTCTCTCTATGTGCTAGCTTCCAGGTCCAGAGCCCTTACCCTTGTCTCATGTTACCTCTGCCACCACAGAAAGTCCCACCAAGAGGGACCTCACACCTCTCCCGCTCTGCATCTGCCTTTTGGGGAGGGCAAAATAACAATAGCCTTGGTGCCCTTGAAATATCACTCTTTTCCATCCTCCAAATAAGTATTTCATTTCTCAGGGGCTCTTCTTGTTAACTCCAGGAGTTAGGGCTAGAGAGGGCTATAAAGTGGGAAGGCAGCCAGGACAACTGCAATCTTGGGCATGGTGGGAAGACTCCCTGCTGGAGCTGCCAGAGCAAGCATTCCAGTTTGGGGGTGTTTCCTCTCACTCACTGGATTTGGGTGTCATCTGTCACATCTTTGGGCGTGGCTGTCCATGGTTCCTGCTCACTGCAATCTGGGTGGGATGACTTGGTGAGTGCCCTACTTTGCTCAGTATGAGCACAGGACCAAGCTGGCCAAGGTGTCTCTCTCTTTCAGAGGCTTGTGCGGAAATGCGAGGAGGGAAGGAGGACTGGTGTGCTCTCCATACCCCGTGGCACGGCTGCCTGTCCCCTGCCCTTTCTGGTGTCTGGTGCTTCAGCCCTTCTTTCAATGCTTGGCCACTTTGTTTTTTGGAAATTAAATTAGTCTTATCAATTTCTATTGCTCTCATCCAAACAACCTTCATTGACACACCTCTCTTCCTAAAAGACATCATAGTGTATTTTTATTGCTGTAATTAAAGTGAGTGCAAAGAAAATTGGCTTTGAAATAGTCACAAGTTGCCTAACAACAGGATTGTGTTCTGGGAAGCACACTGATAGGGATTTCATCAAGCGTGAACATCATGGAGGGCACTGACAGGGCACTTGACAGGGCAGCCTACTGCACGCCCAGGCTGTGCGGTGTAGCTGACTGTTCCTGAGGCACACAGCTGTACAGCATGTCACTGTGATGGATACCTCAGGCAACTGTAACACAGTGGTAGGACTTGTGTATCTCAACATAGAAAAGGTACAGTAAAAATACAGTTATAATCTTTTGTGACCACTGTCTTTTTTTTTTTTTTTGAGAGAGAGCCTCAGTAGAGTGCTGTGGTGTCATAGCTCACAACAACCTCAAACTCTTGGGCTCAATGATCTTCTTTCTTCAGCGTCCCAAATAGCTGGGACTACAGGCATCTGCCACAATGCCTGGCTATTTTTAGGGACAAGGACTAACTCTTGCTTAGGCTGGTCTCAAACTCCTGAGCTCAAAATTCCATCTGCCTTAGCCTCCCAGGGTGACCACTGTCTTAGACACGTATTAGGTCTTTTTGTCTGAAATATCTTTACATGGCCCGTGACTATATTTAGGATGTTTTTCACAGTGCTGCCCGGCTCCTAGCCTTCCACCTCAAATTCCAGCTGCTTACAGACAACTTAAAATATTGCCAAAGTAGGATTCATTGGGGTAGCCCAACCCAGTGGAGCTACTTCTAACCACTAGGCAGCTGACCCTGTCTTGGGGGTCCCCTCCCCTTCCTCAGGACAGGGATCTTCAAGGGCTCTAGAGTCTCTGCCTTGTGGCCTGTGGTATGGTCTCTGATTTGCTGGGGGGACCCTTAGAGGACACAGGTTGGGAGGGAGAGTCATCCTGCCTTGCTATCCCAGATTCCAGTCCTAGCTTTAAGCAAATTATTTAACCTCTCTTTGGAGGCTGAGGAAGGAGGATCACTTGAGCCCAAGTCTGCAGTGAGCTATGATGATGCCACTGCACTCTAGCCTGGGCAACAGAGAAAGAAAAAGGAAAAAAAGGAAAAAAAGACTAACTAATATTTGTTATTTTACAAATATTTGTTAATATTTGTCAAGCGTTTTTATCACTCCTTGATTCAGTGTAAGTGCTGCACAGGTTTTTGTTAAATAATCGCCAGTGTTTGATAATAAATCCTGGCTGTTCTTGTCATCACTCCCATTGTACAGTTCAGTGACCTGTAAGCCCTTGGGGTTCATGCCAGTATGTGGATGTCCGCCTCTCACAATACTCTCACATTTGAGCAGCTGAATTGGGGTCCTGCAGTCTGGTTGGGTGCCAAGGGTCCTGCCAACCCTGGGGGCCATACTGACGCACAAGAGGGGCCCTCCCCTCTGAGCAGCCACGCCCACTAGACCCTCCCCTCCACCACACTGACCTGAGCTCTCCATGGGAGCCTGTGGGGAGTATGAGTGAGGAGGGAGTGGTTGTCTCAGGTAGCAGAATGGAAAGCAAGTGGTTGTTCTTCTGCACGGAGATAGTTCTGTAAAATAAGAGGTAGGTGTGTAAGTGGTGTGAAGATGCAGAAAGTATATTCAGGAAATGGAGACACTCCCAGGGGACCTAGACTTCTGGCACACTGGAGGGAAGTCTAGATTTATTTTAGAAATACTTACAAGATGCTGTGTGCCAGGCACTCTTCTAAGCACTTAAAAAATACCAACTCATTAATATTAATAAAAAGTGTATGAGGTAGATAATATTACCCCCCCACACACACACTCTATTTTATAGCTGGGGAAACTGAAATGCAGAGAGGTTAAATAACTATTCAAGGTCAAATAGGTAGTAAGTAAAGGAACTTGAACTCACCATCTGGATCTAGATCCCTGCCCTCAAGCATGACTCCGGGCTGCCTCACTGTGACCTAAGTCTGCTCCCCTAAACAGCTAACCCAATAGCTGAGAAATGAGGAATTCCAGACAAATCCAGAGCTTGTTCCTTGGAGAGAAAATGAACACGCAAACAAACACATGCCCACCTTTCTAAGAGATCACAGAGATAGAAATGATAAATATCGCATATATTTATTGACAGCAAAAAAGAAAGCCTGAATCCTCTATATCATGCTGCTTTTTCTAGGAAAGTAAAAATGACTTGAAAGGCTCTAGAAGAGTGAGGAAAAAACTATTTATATTAATAACGAGGGAGGAGATAGAGAAAGTTGTCAAAGAACAAGCCCCAAAAAAGTGGTGTCTGTCCCGGATTGTTTCTCTGTTCTTTGTTCTTACAAACCTGCAGAGTAAAGAAAATTTCTATGTTATTTAAACTGCTCCAAAGCACAGAGAAAAAGGACAGATTCTCAGCTTATTGGACAATGCTAGCTTAACTTTGATACCAAAATCTAATAAAGATAGTTTAAAGAAATCAGAAAGGTTATGGTTATGTAATGATCTTTGGGATAATTATTATTAAAAAAAAAATCAACTGACCAGCAAACAAAAACCAGAAAATAACAAGTACTGGCAAAGATGTGTAGAAATTGGAGGCCTGAACATTGGGGGTGTGCCCACCATGGTAAATGATATGGCAGGTTCTTCAAAAAGTTTAACATAGAATTACTGTACGATCTAGCAATTCCACTTTTAGGTAAATATTCAAAAGAATTGAAAATAGGAACTCACAGGGGTACAAGTGAATCTTTCTAAGAGTAGAATGTGAACATTTTAAAACAATAACTGAGAAAACAACATGAAGGCTGTGTTGACCAGTTTGATGGAAGTATTTTGGATTGCATGTGAAAACCCCACACTGTACCCCAGAAGTGCATTAATGTACATAGTTACCATTCAATAAAAAAAAAAAAAAAGAAAGAAAAGAAAATAGGAACTCAAACAGACACTTGTACCAATGTTCACAGAAACATTACCAAAATCGCAAAAAAGTAAAAGCAACTGAAGTGTCCACCAACAGAATAATGAATGGATTAAAAAATACGATATATACGTATAATAGAAACTTATTCAACCTCTAAAAGGAACGAACTTCTGATACATGGTATATCCTGGACAAACCTTGAAAACATTATGCTGAGTGAATTAAATCAGACATAGAACCACAAATATTGTATGATTTCCCTTAACATGAGGTACCTAGAGTAGGAAAATTCACAGAGACAGAGACGGCAAGTATAACAGAGGCTATGGGGGCTGGGGAGGGAGGATAAGGAGTAATTGTTTAAGGGGCAGAGAGTTTCTATTTGGGAGGATAGAACTGTTCTGGAAACGGAGAGAGGTAATGTTTTGACAACCTTGTGAATGTACTTAATGCCACTGAATTGTATCCTTAAAAATTAGTAAAATGGGCTCAGCGCCTATAGCTCAACCGGCTAAGGCGCCAGCCACGTACACCTAAGGTGGCGGGTTCGAATCCCCAGCCCGGACCCGCCAAACAACGATGGCTGCAACCAAAAAATAGCCGGGCGTTGTGGCGGGCGCCTGTGGTCCCAGCTACTTGGGAGGCAGAGGCAGGAGACTCGCTTGAGCCCAGGAGTTGGAGGTTGCTGTGAGCTGTAATGCCACGGCACTCTGCCCAGGGGGACAGCTTGGGGCTCTGTCTCAAAAAAAAAAAAAAAAAAATTAGTAAAATGGTAAATTTATATTATGCCTCTTTTACCAAAAAGAGATTGGACTCACTTATAAATATGGACATAAAATTAAAAAAACAAATACCAACACATTGAATTCAGCAATGCATTGAAATTATAATGTACTATAAACAATTTTAGCCTATTATTAATCATAGAAATGAATGAGCTACCAACGGCAAAGAATAGAAAAGATAATGACATCCGATGTTGACAAGGACGTAAGAAAATTTCCTGTCATGCAGAGCTACTGAGGAGGAAAATTGGTATAGACTTTCGGGAGGGTCGCTGGGTAATGAGTGTCAAGTTCAAAATATTCACACTTCTTGTCACAGCAATTCCACTTTTATTTATTTATTTTTATTTATTTGTTTTATTTTCCTTATCCTAAGGAAAATATTGGACAAGTAGATAAAGGGTATGTACAGTAATACTCACTAAAACATTGTTAGTAATGGAGAAAAACAGACAAAACATAAGGCACCATCATAAGATGTCACTTAAATGAATTAATCTGTGTAATAGAATATGATGCAGTCATAAAATGATAACGTAAATCTCCTGGATTCAGGAGATTTTCCAAAATATTCACTTTAAACAGTAAGTGACAAAATAGTTAACATATTTCTAACATTAATTTTAGGTATAAATTTGCATATATGCATTGAAAAAAGTCAGGAAAACCATATGACATTCAAGGCTGAGGTTCTGGTTAAGATGGACTAAGTGTGCTCCACTGTAACTCTTCACTAAATACAACTAAAAACCCTGAATAAGCCGGGTGCGGTGGCTCACACCTATAATCCTAGCACTCTGGGAGGCTGAGGTGGGTAGATTACTTGAGCTCACGAATTCGAGACCACCCTGAGAAGAATGAGATCCCATCTCTACTAAAAAAATGAGAAACTGAGGCAAAAGGATTGCTTGAGCCAAGAGTTTGAGGTTGCAGGGAGCTAATATGGCATAGCACTCTACTAAATGTGAGACTCTGTCTCAAAATGAAATAAAATGAAATAACCCTGAATAGTATGCAGGGACCACCTATTTCAGGATTCTGAAAAGTAAATGGTAGCAGGCAATGTGGAAGGAAATCAGAACGTGCCATCGGAACAATCCAGCAATGAATCCCCCCCCCCCCTTGTATTATACTTCATTCTGGACACCAAGTCAGGCTGAAACTCAGAAGTGCCCACTAAGGGAGACAGAGGTCAAGGAAAAGTCCTCCCTTCTGGTTTGTGGAGCAGGAAAAAAGATGCCCCTTAAAAACAAGAAAGATAGGGGAGCTTCCTCCTTGTTTCCATTTTTCTCCTGCTGTAGCCCCAGGCAATCATGTGACAGCAGGAGCAATGGCACAGTGAGGAAAACAATGGCTATGCAGGGGAAGGAAAATTCTTCTCTCTAACTAGGGAAATGTGTCCCAATGGCATGGGAAGAATCCTTATTGCTTTCCCCCTCTTATTAGGGGAACAAAAACCAGGACAAATAAAATGAATAAGTGAATAATAAAACGGTAGACCTAAATCCAAATATATCAATATATCAACATTTATGTTAAATGTAGATGGTCTAAGTACACCAATTTAGACAGAGATTGTCAAAATGAATAATAAAGGAAGAGGACTCAACTCTATGCTGTCTGTAATAAACTCACTTTAAACATGACATAGATAAGTTAAAAGCAAAGGATTAAAAAAGATATACCATGCAAACACAAATCAAAAGAAAATGGAAGTAGAGGCTGGGCATGGTGGCTCACACCTGCAATTGTAACACTCTGGGAGGCAGAGTTGGGTGGATTGCTTGAGCTCAGGAGTTGGATACCAGCCTGAGCAAGAGCAAGACCCTGTCTCTACTAAAATAAAAAAACTGGCTGGGCATTGCACACCTGTAGTCCCAGCTACTCCGGAGGCTGAGGCAAGAGGATCACTTGAACCCTAGAGTCTGAGGTTTCTGTGAGTTATGACATCAGAGCACTACCCAGGGTGACAACGTGAGACTCCATCTCACAAGAAAAAAGAAAGCTGAAGTGGCTATATTAACTTGAGGCAAAGCACATTTCAGAGCAGGGAAAATTACCACAAATAAAGAGGAACATGCAATAATAAAAGGGTAAATTCATGAAGAAGATATAATAGTTATAGATGTGTATGTACCTAACAATAAGGTTTCAAAATATGAGGGAAAATCTTATTTAACTAAAAGATAAGTGAATACATTTACAATTATAGTCAGGGATTTTAACAGTACTTAGAAATTAATAGAAAAATAGATGGAAAATCAGCAAGGATGTAGAAAAACAGAATAATAGCACCATCAACAACCGAATTTAACTGACATTTGTAGACTACTCTGCACAACAGCAGAGGCATACAAGTTCTTTTCAAGTGCACATGGAACATTTACCAGGCTAAACCATACCCTGTACTACAGAACAAACCCTAACAAATTTAAAAGAATTGAAGTCCAAAGTTAAACTTGAAATCAATAAAGATAACTTCAAATACTTGGATATTAAACAACACATTTCTAAATAATTCACAGGATCAGAAAATAAAAGAGAAGGGAACACTTCCCAACTCATTTTATGAGTCCCGTATTACCCTGATATCAAAGCAGACGAAAAAAAATACAGGAAAAGCAAATAGACAGATATCCCTAATGAACATTTATGGGACAATCAAGTCCAATGATATAGAAAAAGACTAATAAACAACGACCTGATGGGTTTAATCCAAGGATGTAAGACTTGTCCAATAATTGAAAATCAATCAATGTTATCCACCATATTAAAGACTGAAAATGAAAGACCATAAAATCATATTGATAGATGTGGTAAAAGTATTTGAAAAATTTTGACACTTAGTAATGAGAAAAACTTATAGTAAATTAGGAATATAAGGGAATTTTATTAATCTGATAGAGGATATCTACAAACAATAGTTAACAACACCCCCCAAGCTAACTTACATATTTAATGGTGAAAGGCAGAATGTTTTACCTTAAAAATTAGGACAAGACTAGGATGTCCATTCTTACCACTCCTATTCAACATGACATTGGAAGTTCCAGCCAGTGTAATAATAAGAGGGAAAAAGAGGTATACAGGTTGAAAAGGAAGAAATAAAATTGTTAGCAGATAATATGACCCTATTAGCAGGTGACAAGTCTACATAGAAAATCCCAAGGAATCTACAAAAAAAATCTCTTGGAACTAGTAAGCGAGTTTAGTAGGGTCACAAGATACAAGCGCAACATATAACATCAGCCACATTTCTGTAAACTAACAATGAATGTTTAGAAACCAAAATATAAAACACAACACCATTTATGATAGATCCAAAATTTTTTTAAAAGACAAAGGGATAAACCTTAGAAATCACATGCAGGCTCTGTATGATGAAAACTACAAAATGCTGATTGAGTAAATCAGAGAAGATCTAAATAAACAGAGCAACATTCATGGGTTGATGGGTTGGAAGACCTCTTAACATGTGAACTCACTCTAGACTGATTTGTAGATTTAAGGCAATTTCAATAAAAATACCAGCAGGATTTTTTTGTGAACACATAAAAGTCAACTACAAAATGAACAGGGACAGCAAAGGAACTGGAATCGCCAAAAAATTCTGAAAGAGAATAATATTTGAGGACTCATACTCCTTATTGAAGAATCACAGTAAAGTTATTGCTGAAGGGCTAGACACAGATCAACAGAACAGAACAGAGAGTTCAGTAGACCCTCAGAGATATGGCCAATTTATTTGTGACAAAGTTGCAAGGGCAATCAATGGAGAAAGGAGAGTCTTTTCAACAAACAGTGTTGGCACAATTGATCATCAGTGTGCATAAAGAACTGGACGTGACTTAAATCCCACACCTTATATGAAAATGAACTCAAAATGGATCATAGATTAGGATGTAAAGTTCAAAACTATAAATTTTAGAACAAAGCATAAGAGAAAATCTTGTGACCTTATGTTAGGGAAAGAGTTCTTAGATATAATACCAAAAACATGACCCATTAAAAAAATGTATAAATTGAACTTTGAAAATTTTTTTTCTTTTTTTGAGACAGAGTCTCATTTTGTCACCCTCAGTAGAGTGCCATGGCATCACAGCTCACAGCAATCTCAAACTCTTGGGCTCAAGTGATTCTCTTTGCCTCGGCCTCCAGAGTAGTTGAGACTATAGGCACCCGCCACAACACCCAGCTCATTTTTCCATTTTTAGTAGACATGGGGTCTTGCTCTTGTTTAGGTCAATCTCCAACTCCTGAACTCAAGCAATCCACCCACCTCAGCCTCCCAGAATGCTGGGATTACATGTGTGAGCCACTGTACTGGCCCTTACCTCATCAAAATTTAAAATTTTGGTTTTATGACAGACACCTTTAAGAAAATGAAAAGACAAAGTAGAGACTTAGGCAAAATATTCTCAAGTCATGTCTGACAAAGAACTGATACCTAGGATAAATAACTCTCCAAACTCAACAGGAAGAAAACAAATAATACCCCTAATTGGGCAAAAGATCTAAGTAGATAACTTTACCAAAAAAGATATGTGTGTGGCAAATAACCACATAAAAAACACCCAGTATTATTAGCAGTTTGGGAAAAGCAGATGAAAATCATGAGATACTACTATACACCTATTACAGTGACTAAGTTTTTAAAATGAAAAATTGAAAGTGTTGCAGACCACATGGGGAATAGAAACTCTTATACATTACTAGTGAGAACGCAAAATGGCACGGCCATTGTGGAAATGGTTTGGAGACTTCTCATTAAGTTAAACGTCACCTACTATATGATCCTGAAATCCCACTATTTCCTAGAGAAATGAAAACTCATGTTCACACAAACACCTGCTGGTGGATATGTAGAGCAGCTCTATTCATAATTGCCCAAACTGGAAACAACCTAAATGCCTTCAATGGGTAAGAGGAGTAAATGCCTTCAATGGGTAAGTGGAGTAAATGCCTTCAATGGGTAAGTGGAGTAAATGCCTTCAATGGGTAAGAGGAGTAAATGCCTTCAATGGGTAAGTGATACAGCCACACAATGGGATACCCAGTGATAAAAAGAGAACTGGTGAAACAATGTGCGTGAATCTCAAAGACATTATGCTGAGTAAAAGCAGCCAGACTCTGAAGGTTACGTGCTGTATGCTTTTGTTTCAATGACGTCTAGAAAAGGAAAAACTATAGAGTCAAAGAACAGAGCAGAGCTGGGCATGGTGGCTCATGCCTGTAATCTCAGCACTTTGAGAGGCCACGGTGGGAGGATCGCTTGAGTTTATGAGTTCGAGACCAGTCTGAGCAACAGTGAGACTCTATCTCTACAAAAACAGAAAAATTAGCCAAGCATTTTGTGGTGGTTGCCTGTAGGCCTAGCTATTTGCAAGGCTGAGGCAGGAGGATTGCCTGAACCCAGGAGTTTGAGGTTGCTGTGAGCTATGATGACACCACTGCACTCTAGCTAGCACAATTGAATGAGACCCTGGCTCAAGAAAAAAACAAATGAACAGGCTCGGCGCCTGTGGCTCAAGCGGCTAAGGGGCCAGCCACATACACCTAAGGTGGCGGGTTCGAATCCCCAGCCTGGGCCCGCCAAACAACAATGATGGCTGCAACCAAAAAATAGCCAGGCATTGTGGCGGGCGCCTGTGGTCCCAGCTACTTGGGAGGCAGAGGCAGGAGACTCGCTTGAGCCCAGGAGTTGGAGGCTGCTGTGAGCTGTGGTACCACAGCACTCTGCCCAGGGGGACAGCTTGAGGCGCTGTCTCACAAAAAAAAAAAAAAAAAACACACAAATGAACATCAAAACCAGATAGGTGTTATGGGGGGCTAGGAGAAGGGTTGACTATGGGGGGACAGAAGTGAAATTCTGGTGCTGACAAAAACGTTCTGTATCCTGACTGTGGTGATGGTCACATAAATCTATACTTGTGTTAAAACTCACAGAACTGTAAAACAATAATAGTCCATTTGACTATATGTAAATTAAAAAAATAATGACATGAAGCATTAGGGAGAAAAAAAGGAAAAGCCCACACCTTATTTTGTAACTGGCATCACATGCTTATATGATTTTTATAGGTTTTACCAATTCTAGAATTTACTCAAAAAGGGGGGGGGGAGTCACGGCCTCTGCAGCTTCAAAAGTAAAAGAATCTTTTGGTACATTTGATGTCCCTCTTACAGCCGTATTAAACCAGATCATCCACATGCAAGGCGAGGGCTGCCTCCGCAAAGACCCCCAAGGACCCGGTGTGAAGGTGGTTGACTTTTCAATTCACACCCTTGTGCTGTTATAATTTATAAAAAGTCTGTGCATGTATTATATATTCTAAAAGCAAATAAGCCTCTATATCCAGTGATCCATTTATAGGAAACAGAACATGCAGAAGCACATGACCTGGATGCAATCTTCAAAATGCAGACAGGACGAAATCCTAAGTAGCAAGGAGAGCTAGGCAGGTAATGGAGAGGAGGGACCTGTAGATGAAAAGGGGCTTGAGAAACATTAGCAACCGATGGTAAACTACAAGCCTTGTTTGACTCCCAATTCAAACCATCAGAAACAATTTCCCATTGCATTTATTATATTTGAGGCAATTGGATATTTGAATACTACAGAAATTTTGGGAGGTGGTAACGCTATTGTAGTTATGTTTGGAGAGAGAATCCTTCTCTTTTCTCTAAACTTTAAATTTTGAGATAATCATAGATTCACATGCAGTTGTAAGAACTAATGCAGAGAGACCCTGTGTACCCTTTACCCAGTTTCTCCCCAATGATAAAATCTTGAAAAACTACAATACTATGTCATAACATATTGACATTGATACAATTTTATTCATATTTCCCCAATTTTACTTGTACTCATTTGTGTGCGTGTGTGTACAGAGTCTCATCTTCTAATGATACACATTAACTACACCAAAAAAAAGTGATTTCATTTACATTTACCTATAAA
>NW_003852441.1:10388156-10396062 GCF_000181295.1 Otolemur garnettii | reverse complement strand
GAAGAATTTGCATTGGCTGTATTTTTTAAAACTTCATGTTTACATTTCACACGATACCAATTACCTCTCAACTATAATAAATGGGGAAATTAACATAAAAAAAATCAGACAGTGGCTGAGCTTGGGGCATTCCCAGACTAAGGGAAGGAGCTGTAAATGATAACATAGTGTGACTGACCAGAACCACCACTCACGGTAGACAGGCACAGAACAGAGCCAGGTCCTGACCTCAAATCCTGTGCAGGGAAGGGGGGAGGGGAGAGCTGAGAGAGGAGGCCTAGGGAAGCTTTCCAAATGAGATTTGGGAGCCTGGGGGTCTGAAGTCCCCCACTATTACTTGTGTGGATGTGGAGAATGTTCCTAATTACCTCTGCCCCAATCTTCACTGGGTCCAAGCCACCATCATCGCCTGCTTGGATCATGGCAGGGCCCCTACTGAATCTTCCAGCTTCCATTCTTTCTCCTATGATCTGCTCTGTCGTTGAAGCCCTCCCATGGCTTCTCTTTGATTTAGTGAATTCTGGGCTCCTGCTCCTGCCTCCAAGCTTGCCTGATCCGGCCCCAGTGCATCCTTCTTTGCTGCGTCTTGACCCATTCCTCCTCTCACTCACCAGACTCTTGGCGTTTGGGTTGCTTCAAGCACCCCTCTGTCTGGAGCAGCCTTCCCTCAGTTTTCCCCACAACTGGCTCCTTCTCAACATCCAGGTTTCATTTCAAATGTCATTTCCTCAGAGAAAGGCCCTTCCTGACCACTCTGTCCAAAATAGTCCTCCCAGTCATATTCCAGTATACTCTTTGGTTTTATTTATAGCATTTAACAGTATTGGGAATTTTCCGGTCATGATTAGTTTTTTGGCTATCGTCATAGTACATTTATTGTTGCTATAACAGAATACCTGAGAATAGATAGTTTATAAAGAAAAGAGGTTTATTTGGCTCTCTATTCTGGTGGCTGGAAAGTTCAAGATGGGGCATTAGTATTTGATGAGGGCCTCAGGCTGTTTCAGCTCAGGGTAGAATTTGGGAGAGAAGCTGGGCTTGTGTGAAGAGATGACTTGGTCACTTGGTAAGAGGGGCAGGGTGGGTGGGGGCAGAGAGAGAGGAGATGCAAGTCTCTGGAGGGAATTGATAGAGAACTCACTCACCCTGGAAGGAACTGATGTATTCCTGAGGGATCTACCTCCAAGACCCAGACACCTCCTGCTAGGCCCCACCTCCAACGCTGGGATCCAATTTCAACATGAGGTTTGGCAAGGACAAATATCCAAACCATAGCAGCTATTGATTAGAACAGGAGCTCCACAGACACTGGGTCCTGGGGTGCCTTCTTTGCTGCCACCTGGCCAGCAGCTAGGGCAGCGCTGCCCTCAGTAGATGATGAATTTGTATTTTAGATAAACATCTGATGAATGGCTGAAGATGCCGAATATTGCCAAAATCCACCTGGCCAAAAAATGATGGAACCAGGGCCAAGGCGCAGATCTCAACCTGGGGTGCAGGGTCACGGCCACCTCCCTTGCCCTTGTCACCCCTTCCTCTCCCTGCTCCAAACCTCACAGAGTCCCCTCTGCCCTAATAAAATAAAACGAACACACAAGCAAACTTCTGTCTGGGTGGAATAGCAGCCTTAAGGAAAAGAAATCTCACAGATAAAGACTAAAAGAGAACTGCATATCCTGAGAGTTTCTGGACAGATTTTTAATTGAAACTAAAATTCTAAGAAGCTTTAACAATCACCATCAGGAAACCTCCTTATTCATTCTTTCTTTCATTCCTTATTTCGCTCACTTGTTCACTCATCAAACATTCATTCAGCATTTATATGTATTTGTGCAGGTCCATCTTGTTCCTACTGCAGCAGACCTTTGTCTCATCTATTTCCTGTCCTTTGGGGCTGCTGGCCATACAAGCAGTGGGGGCGAGCCCGCAGGGGACATGCCAGCACTGAGACAGGAAATGGAAACAAGCAAAATATAACTCATTCTCAAAATGCATCAGCATCTCATTTGCCTTCACTTCAGGAATGAGGTGAATTTCTTGGGAAATAAAGTTTGCCCTTTCAGGTGCCAAACCTCTGAATGTTTTTTCATCAAGTCTTGATGGGAACTGATTAGACGAGCCATGCCATAAAACAGTGAAGACAGCAGGAGCTGTTGGTGGGTGAGGGCAGCCTCCACCCTACACTGAATGACTCCTGCTTTCTGAGTTCCATGCATGCTCCCTTGCTGTGTCCCGCATGCAATGGGTGAATCAGGGCTGCAGTCCCACCTACTGCCCCACTGGCTTTGTGATTCACTGAGCCAGGGAAGGTGAGGTTTTGCAATTCATCCATCCCAAGAGGTCCTCATTGTAATTTGTCTGCTCAGAGGAGGTGGCTCTTTGTCACTTGAACAAAGTGCCTTCTGTGTTGGCTGCAGCCCTGCCTTGGCCTTCTCTACTCTTCTACCCAATCTCCAGTTTGCTGGGAAGCCAGACAAGCACATATGATCATCTTGTAGATCACATACAGAAACAGCCTGAGCCTTCTATGAAAAGCAAATGACACCTCCATCCATAGACTTGGAACATCTATTTAAGCTGTTTAGAGGCCCCCCTGGCTTTTTTCTGAGTTCCTGGTAGTATTTGGGGTAGCTGAGGTTGCTGAATAAACCAAAGAGCATCTGTGGAACACAAACCATGTGGTAGAAATTGTTGCAAGACCTGAGAGTTCAGAGGCAAATGAATGAGACGCCGTCCTTGTCTGTCCTGTAGAGCCTGGTGGTCTGCCAGTCCATAACTTCTTAATGACCATGGTGTGGCTCTACCTGCCCAAGACCCTCAGAGCTGACCTGACACACTTCTGGCTTGCCAAGAGTGCACTGAAACTGTCTCACAGCCCAGCGCCCACAGCATGCTTGTCATGGGTAATTTTATGTGTCAACTTGACAGGGGTTAGGGATTCCCAGATAGTCGGTGAAACATTATTTCTAGGTATGTCTGTGAGGGTGTTTCCTGAAGGAATTGTCATTCGAACTGGTAGACTGAGTAAAGAAAATCTGCCCTTACCAATGCAGGTGGGCACATTAAGCAACCTACTGAGGACCCAAATAGACCAAAAAGAAAAAGGAAGGGTGAATTTGCTCTCTCTGCTTGAGCTGAACATCCATCTTCTCCTGTCCTCAGACATTGGTGGTCCTGGTTCTCCAGACTTGGCACTCAGAGACTTATACCATTGGCTCCCTGGTCCTCAAGTCTTCAAACTCAGACTGGAACTCTACCACTGCCTTGCTGGGCCTCCAGCTTCAGAAGGCAGATGTGAGACTTCTCAGACCCCATAATCACATGAGCCAAGCCCTCCTAAATACATCTCTCTCTAGTATCCTCTATTGGTTCTGTCTCTCTGCAGCACCCTGATTAATACGATATTAACAACACTACTCATTTCACAGATTCCTAAGGGGCAGCCCCAGAGAACAGTCTGCATAGTATATTAAGATTCACGGTTCACGTAAAAAACCATGACTGTGGCAAAAATCTAAAAGGCACAAATAACTATGCAGGGAAAAGCCAATGTTCTTCTCATTTGTCCTCTGGTTCATCAGTTTCCTTCCCTGGAAAAAGCCACAGTTTTTGGAAACTTGAATCTATGGCTAACATTTAAAAGGTAGATTTTATATTTTTTTTTAAAAAATCAAGATTTCCAGCTTTTGTTTAAAAGAAATAACTGGAAGATCTGGCAACACTGGGCCCATAGTCCAGTGTGGCAACAGTCAGCCGGTGCTGATGTGCAGCTGCACCTGTGCTCCCAGGACTTCGGTGTCTCCCACTATTGCTTCCCCTGTATGGGCAGTGCCAGGGACCCCGCACAGCACTACTGGCCTGTGTGGGTCATCATTTATGCATGGGCGATCCAGGTTCTATAGTGGTGCAAGTTCTAATTCTCCCAAGAGAAGAGTTAATTACAGAATGCCTGATATGAACTGGGCATCAGGGTTGCCTGCAGACTCACAGTTATTCAACAATTTTTTTTTTAGAGACAGGGTCCCTCTCTCTCTCTTTTTCTGTCACCTAGGCTGGAGTAAAGTGACTGAATCATAGCCCAATGCAGTATCAAATTCTTAGGCTCAAATGATCCTCCTGCTCCAGCCATTGAGCAGTTGGGACTTAAGGCACACACCGCCACACTGGGTAATTTTTTCTTATTTTTTAGAGATGGGGTTTTACCATGTTGTCCAGGCTGGTCTCAAATTACTGGACTCAAGCCATCCTTCTGTCTCAGCCTCCCAAAGTGCTGGGATTACAAACACGAGCTGCCGCACCCATGCATTCAGCACATATTTATGGTGCATCTCTGTATTTCATGTTAGTACCTGTTTGTACCATGTTTGTTAATTGACTGGTTATTGTAAGTTCCACAAGGGCAGGGACTCTGTTTGGTCACTACTGAGTGAGTCCCATTACCTGACATTATGTCTGCCACATGGAAGGCCATTAATAAATGTGGTAGAATGAGACAAAGCCAGCCCCATGTATGAAGACAAGACAGGATGGAGCCACTGTTCCCAAGCTGCTCTCAGTCTGGGAGGCAGAAACAAGCCCCCTGGGCACAGTTGGTATAACAAACGGCCCAGGAAGCAGAGATTACATGGATGTTCAGAATACCGCAAAGAGGACAGCAGTCTAATAGGGGGTGGGACAGACATAGTGGTGAGAAGGACATCGTGCCTTGCCACACTCATGTAGTGGCCACCTGTGTCACCGGTGGGTGGCTGATCTCTCTTATGCCCCATCCTGGACAACCCAGGCTGCGTGTTTTCTGCCACCAAACAACCTGCAAGGTGCTGACTCATCAAGTGGCACATGACGTTTTGTCTCTCAGTCCTCGAACCCCTCCGGGTCCCCAGTAACAGCAGGAATGCACATCACAGGAAAGTAACACACAGACCCCTCCCACCAAGCCAGCAAGATTCCCAGTAGCTGTAAGAGGCGGCCAGAAAAGTGGCCATGGGACCCAAGCCCTGTGGTCACCCACACTGTGGCCTCCCACCTTACACTGCCCAAAGCATTCACAGTTCCATCTATTCAATGGTTCCCGAGCACCTTCTATGAGTCAGGCACTATCCCAAGTCCTGGAGATAAGACAATAGGTTAAAGCAGACAAAATGCCTACTCTCATACAGTTTGCGTCTCAGCAGGTGTGTAGGGGACACACAATAAACCAAATAACTAAATTGTATATATGATGATGATAAGTACTATCAAAAATGTAGTCGGGATGAGGAATGAGGGGTTCTAGAGCTGGAAGGTGTGAAATTTATAGATATATTGGTATTTAAACATATGTATTTAAAATTTTCAATATTCTTTACTTTAGTATTAATCGACAACTTATAATTGTATACACTTAAGAGGTATCAAGTGATGTTATGATATATGTATGTAATGTGGAATGATTAAATCAAGCTAGTTAACATCCATCACCTCAAATAGATATCATTTGTGAGAACATTTAACATTTACTCTCTTAGCAATTTTGAAATATACACTACACTATTTTTTTTTTGAGATAGTCTCACTATGTCACCCTCTGTAGAGCGCTGTGGCATCATAGCTCACAACAACCTCAAACTCTTGGGCTTGAGCAATTCTCTTGCCTCAGCCTCCCAAGAAGCTGGGACTACAGGTGCCTGCCACAATGCCCAGCTATTTTTTGGTCGTAGTTGTCATTGTTTTTTGGCAGGCCCAGGCTGGATTCGACCCCGCCAGTCTGGTGTATGTGGCTAGTGCCTTAACTGCTGAGCTACAAGTGCGGAGCCTACACTACTGTTATTAACAGTAGTCATCCTGCCCGCAATAGGTCTTTAAAAACCTATTCTTCCCGTCTAACTGAACCGTTGTAACCTTTGACTGGCCAAGGTTTTCTCCCAAGTGCAGGTAAGTTCTCTAAAAGGGTGGGTTTTCCCAGCAGGAGCCCTGTGAGCAGAAGCCTGAAAGAGACAAGGCAGCAAGCCACACTGTATCTGCAAGGGAAATGCTCTGAGCACAGAGAGTCAGAAGTCCTGAGGTGAGTGGGCACTGGAGTTTTCAAGGGTCTGTGTGGCTCGAGTGTAATAAGGTGTAATAAACAAGGGGGGCAACAGGAGGGCGCTGGGAGACAATTCTCCGTAGGTTTCTGTTCCCACATGCCTTGTGAGCATTTGTTCTCTACGACCTTTTAAAAAATGTCTGTATAGCAAACATCCTTAGAAGATAGTGTCTCCTTCCAGGGCAGAAGGCAGATTTATTTGCTGTCCAATATAATTGAGATAATGTCTCCTTTTAGGGTGAAAATCGGACAGCATTGCAACTCACAATGAAAATTTGGGGGTTCCTAAGCTCAGGGTTCACAGCATCCGCTTGGATTGGCCTCCATGCTGTGTTCATGGGACCTGGCAGCAAAGGGAACCAATGAACACGACACTTGTGCTGTGAGTAATAAAGTCCTTTATCTCTGACTCTGGGGTCAGAGGTTTTGCCAGAGTCCATGAAATTGTGGTAAGCTAACTTGTTAGTTACTAAGGTAAAAATCTCAGCTCCTTCACAGTTCTTGACAGAGGGATGAGATCATAGATAAAGAATGAATGAATGAACCAAAGAATAAAGAAATGACTGAGTTGGGATTCAGAGAGCATTCTTCCTTAAATATAGGACCCCAGCAATGAGCAATCCTCAAGGTCATCAGCAATCCATATAGGACACCAGTACTCACAGCTGATCACTGCCTGGGGATACAACAAGCCCACAGGTTCTGAACACAGAAACATAGAAGTGGTTTTCTGGGTGCAGATGATGCTCCTGGTAGTTGGTGTGAGGTAATGTGGGGACGACTTCCCGGCTGGAGGAAGGATGGAGGGGAGAAGGCTTCCAGGAGCATCTGAGGAAGCCTGGCTCAGTATCAGCCTTTCAGCTATGGAGATTCCAGGTCGGACAGTCCCTGTCCACTCTAGCACCCCACACCCCATTGTCAGCTCCTAGGACAAGCTCCAGACCTCCCATGGACTGAAGCCAGGCAGGAAAGACATGGCACTCCCGAGGACTACACTCTGCAGGCCTCCTGTCTTCTGCCCACCACTCGCCCACAGAGAGAAGGGACCTGCAAGCCTGCTCGCCTGGCTCTCTCACCTCCCCACTGCCCACTGAGTCTGTGAGCCTCCCCTTCTCCATCCATCAGAACCCCCTCCTGGCCCCTGAGTGTCAGGGACAGGTCAGACCATCCGAACAGCAGAGCAGGTGTTCTGGTTTAGAGTGAGAGAGAGTGAGAATGCAGAGCTCTAAGTGCTGAGCACTGAGGGGCCCTCTCAACCCTTAGCCCTCACCCCTGTGAGGCCTGTGAGGACTTTTCAGACTTCTGACTGGCCGAAGGTGAGGGCCATGCCTCCCTGGCTGGCCCCACAGAGCAGGGCAGTCCTGTTTCCTCAGCTGTGTGTTCCATGGCCAGGAAGGAAACACCTGGGTGTGGAAGAGCCACTGGGGGCGGGGGAAGAAGGGAGCATTGTTCCTGGGGCAGGGGGCCTGGGTGGATCTGCTGGGAGCAGGGACTGCATGGCAGAGACTGCAGCCTGGTGTTCACGTCCCAGTCCCAACATGTCAGCCAAGGTGCTGGCTTAAAAAGAACGTGGGGTCCAGCAGCAGGTCCCAGGGAGAGCGGCGTGGCATGCTGGCCAGGCAGGTAGCACCTGCTGCCAGGCTATCTGGGTTCCCGTCCTTGCTGTCACTAGGGCAACTTGGCCTAGTTGCTTAGAACTTTTGTGCCTCAGTTTCTCAATCTTTAAAGGAAACCTGCTAACAGCACCTACCTCATAGGATTGTCATGAGATTAAACTAGATGATATGTGAAAACCACTTAGAGGCTCGGCGCCTGTGGCTCAAGCGGCTAGGGCGCCAGCCA